>NC_056459.1:38027203-38042203 GCF_018296145.1 Oncorhynchus tshawytscha
TGGGATCTGCATTATGCAGCTGTCATTCTATAGGCTGGGATCCACACTACACAGCTGTTATTCTATAGGCTGGGATCCACACTATGGAGCTGTTATCCTATAGGCTGGGATCCACACTATGCAGCTGTTATTCTATAGGCTGGGATCCACACTATACAGCTGTATTCTATAGGCTGGGATCCACACTATACAGCTGTTATTCTATAGGCTGGGATCCACACTATGCAGCTGTTATTCTATAGGCTGGGATCCACACTATACAGCTGTTATTCTATAGGCTGGGATCCACACTATACAGCTGTTATTCTATAGGCTGGGATCCACACTATACAGCTGTTATTCTATAGGCTGGGATCCACACTATGCAGCTGTTATTCTATAGGCTGGGATCCACACTATGCAGCTGTTATTCTATAGGCTGGGATCCTCACTATACAGCTGTTATTCTATAGGCTGGGATCCACACTATGCAGCTGTTATTCTATAGGCTGGGATCCTCACTATGCAGCTGTTATTCTATAGGCTGGGATCCACACTATGCAGCTGTTATTCTATAGGCTGGGATCCACACTATGCAGCTGTTATTCTATAGGCTGGGATCCACACTATACAGCTGTTATTCTATAGGCTGGGATCCACACTATACAGCTGTTATTCTATAGGCTGGGATCCACACTATGCAGCTGTTATTCTATAGGCTGGGATCCACACTATACAGCTGTTATTCTATAGGCTGGGATCCACACTATACAGCTGTTATTCTATAGGCTGGGATCCACACTATGCAGCTGTTATTCTATAGGCTGGGATCCTCACTATGCAGCTGTTATTCTATAGGCTGGGATCCACACTAAGCAGCTGTTATTCCATAGGCTGGGATCCACACTATGCAGCTGTTATTCTATAGGCTGGGATCCACACTATGCAGCTGTTATAGGCTGGGATCCTCACTATGCAGCTGTTATTCTATAGGCTGGGATCCACACTAACCAGCTGTTATTCCATAGGCTGGGATCCACACTATGCAGCTGTTATTCTATAGGCTGGGATCCACACTAAGCAGCTGTTATTCTATAGGCTGGGATCCACACTGTTATTCTATAGGCTGGGATCCACACTATGCAGCTGTTTTTCTATAGGCTGGGATCCACACTGTTATTCTATAGGCTGGGATCCACACTATGCAGCTGTTATTCTATAGGCTGGGATCCACACTATGCAGCTGTTTTTCATAGGCTGGGATCCACACTGTTATTCTATAGGCTGGGATCCACACTATGCAGCTGTTATTCTATAGGCTGGGATCCACACTATGCAGCTGTTATTCTATAGGCTGGGATCCACACTATGCAGCTGGTATTCTATAGGCTGGGATCCACACTATGCAGCTGTTGTAAGAGCGCATTTTTCACTGGCTGTCCATCGGGTTTCAAAAACAACGATTGATTAGCAGCTTAAACTTCTTGAATTCATTTTGGGTTCAAAAACACATTTAGACGTCTGAACAGCCGTCCACAACAACCACCATCTGAAAAGTGCAAATAGCTAAATGAGAGAGCAGCAGTGTGATTTACACCAATGTTCCTAGGTAGATGTTAAACAATAAGTGATATCCGTATCGCTGTAGACGACACCACAGCGTTTATTCAAATTGGATTACCTTTGGATGCCGACAGCAGTCGCACCATTGGAAGACATAGCTTGGACTGTAGCCTACAAAAAACTATTCCTGCTCTTTTCCCACGATCCATCAAACACATTTGGTGTGTCATCATAGTGGTCTCTGATTGGTGGTCATCATTTGATGTGTCATCATAGTGGTCTCTGATTGGTGGTCATCATTTGATGTGTCATCATAGCGTTGGGGTAAAAACAAGACAACGTAGGTTAACAACAAGACAACGTAGGTTAACGTTGGGTTAAAAACAAGACAACGTAGGTTAACGTTGGGGTAAAAACAAGACAACGTAGGTTAACGTTGGGTTAAAAACAAGACAACGCAGGTTAACAACAAGACAAGGTAGGTTAACGTTGGGGTAAAAACAAGACAACGTAGGTTAACGTTGGGGTAAAAACAAGACAACGTAGGTTAACGTTGGGGTAAAAACAAGACAACGTAGGTTAACAACAAGACAACGTAGGTTAACGTTGGGGTAAAAACAAGACAACGTAGGTTAACGTTGGGGTAAAAACAAGACAACGTAGGTTAACAACAAGACAACGTAGGTTAACGTTGGGGTAAAAACAAGACAACGTAGGTTAACGTTGGGGTAAAAACAAGACAACGTAGGTTAACAACAAGACAACGTAGGTTAACGTTGGGGTAAAAACAAGACAACGTTAACGGTTAAAAACAAGACAACGTAGTTTAACGTTGGGGTAAAAACAAGACAACGTAGGTTAACGTTGGGGTAAAAACAAGACAACGTAGGTTAACAACAAGACAACGTAGGTTAACGTTGGGGTAAAAACAAGACAACGTAGGTTAACGTTGGGGTAAAAACAAGACAACGTAGGTTAACAACAAGACAACGTAGGTTAACGTTGGGGTAAAAACAAGACAACGTAGGTTAACGTTGGGGTAAAAACAAGACAACGTAGGATAACAACAAGACAACGTAGTTTAACGTTGGGGTAAAAACAAGACAACGTAGGATAACAACAAGACAACGTAGTTTAACGTTGGGGTAAAAACAAGACAACAATGTCGATGACTTTTTTTTCAAATCCAATCAGTTTTCCACATTGATTCAACGTCGTCACGTTGATATATGTTTTTGTTGAAATGACATTTGAACAACGTTGATTCGACCAGTTTTTGTCCAGTGAGGTGTTACAAGAAGTTGTTTGTCTCTCTGTGGATTGTATTTCCTGGTACTGTCTCTTAATCATGTATTCCATCACCCCCAGGAGCCCATGTCCAGTTCCTCAACTTCTCCACCGAGGCTAACCATGACTTTCTGGAGATCAGGAATGGTCCGCTGGACACCAGCACTGTGATTGGTCGATTCAGTGGACAGGATGTCCCGCCCTCCCTGCTCACCACCTCCCATGAGACCACAGTGTATTTCCATAGTGACCACTCCCAGAACAAGCCAGGCTTCAGGTTTGAGTACCAGGGTAAGAGTCTCAGGACATGGCTTCAGGTTTGAGTACCAGGGTAAGAGTCTCAGGACATGGCTTCAGGTTTGAGTACCAGGGTAAGAGTCTCAGGACATGGCTTCAGGTTTGAGTACCAGGATAAGAGAGTCAGGAGGTTACACTAACTTTTGGATGCATGAACCAAGTTTTTGTTCTCCACGTTTCACCTATAATGTTCTGAATTTCACAGTCCCCATTTGATTGGGATTCAGGCATCTATCCTAGCTGGATCACGACTAGGGTTGCACATTTTGGGGAATATTCAGAGGTGGAAACTTTCTTTGGGAATTAGTGGGAATATATGGGAATTAACGGAAATATGAATATTAACACCATATAAATGTAGATGTTTTTTACATTGGATATACCGTTTTTATCATATCATATGAAGACAGAAACATAAACCTTTTACCTTCATAAGTAGACATTATTACAAATGATTCAATCCTTCCAATAGAAATAAAATATTTATTTAGTTACGAATTGAACTTTACTTAAATGAGTTGACTCCTCACATGGGATGATTTCAGTGAACAACAAAATAAAGGGAATATTGAATGATCCCCAATGATCCATCGCATCTCCCCAAAAAGTTTTCAACACACATCTGTAAAATGATAGTCTAGAAACTAAAGCTTTGGTTGTCTTTCTCTTGTACATCAGACTCTGAGGCCTCATCTTCACTGTCACTTTCCAACCTGGTTGAGGATGGCACATTTCACATTTTCCCGGGTGGCCACCGATTCTTCAACCCTTGTATTGTTCAGCCTGTTGCATGCTTTGGTGTGTGTGTTCCCAAACAAGGACCAATTGCGCTCTGAGGCGGCTGATGTTGGTGGGATTTGGAGGATGAGGGAGGCAACAGGGGAAAGAGCCTCAGATCCGCAAAGTTCCTTTCACCAGGTGGCTGATGAGATATGTTGGCATGACTGACATATTGCATCTCCATCCCAAAGCCCTTGCTTGGAAGTGTATTTTGCCAGACTGCCAAGAACCTTGCCCTCATCCAGGCCAAGGTGGCGAGACACAGTAGTGATGACACCATAGGCCTTGTTGATCTCTGCACCAGACAGGATGGTCTTGCCAGCATACTTGGGGTCCAACATGTACGCTGAGGCGTGTTTGGGCTTCAGGCAGAAGTCTTCACACTTTTTGATGTATTTCAGAACTGCAGTTTCCTCTGCTTGGAGAAACAGTGAAGTGGGCAGGGCAGTATGGATTTCTTCTCTTATATCTGCAAGCAGAGTCTGAACATCAGACAGGATGGGATTGTCTCCCTCAATCCATGCAATGGCTACTGCTATAGGTTTCAGGAGTTTCAGGCTGCTTACCACTTTCTCCCAAAATACATCATCCAGGAGGATCCTCTTGATGGGGCTATCAGCAGACTGTGATATGGCCATTTCCTTAGAGAGACTCCTTCCCCTCCAGGAGACTGTCAAACATGATGACAACACCACCCCAACGGGTGTTGCTGGGCAGCTTCAATGTGGAGCTGTTATTCTTCTCACTTTGCTGCTATAACTTCATGACCCTTCACATACCTAACAATCTCTATTGGCTCTCTTGTAGAGTGTATCCATTGTTTTCAGTGCCATGATGTCCTTGAGGAACAGATTCAATGCATGAGCAGCACAGCCATTGGGTGTGATGTGAGGGTAGGACTCCTCCACTTTAGACCAAGCAGCCTGTGGTCCAAGGTCATTGATGACTGCCTTCAGCTCATCTGCAAGGTAGAGACCGGTGTGTCTGTTGTCTCTTGTGTCTGTGCTCATGTAGAATACTGGTTGAGGTGTGGAGATGATGTAGTCAATTATTCATTGACCACGAACATTCGACCACTCATCAGAGATGATTGCAATACCGTCTGCTTTCTCTATGATTTTCTTGACCTTCACTTGAACTCTGCATCCAGCAAATGAGTAGATAAAGCATGTCCGGTTGGAGGGGTGTATGCTGGGTGAAGAACTTTCAGAAATATCTTCCAGTACACATTGCCTGTGAGCATCAGAGGTGAACCAGTTGCATACGCAGCTCGAGCAAGACATTCATCAGAATTTCTCTAACTACGTTCCTCCATTGAGTCAAACAAACTCCTGATTCCAGTAGGACTATGAGCTGTTGCTATCGATAAGGTGTCTGATTCATCATTTTCATCTCGAATAGAAGTAGAGGGACTTTTTGTCAGAGGTTGCTTGTCGTGAGCGCTGAGGGAATTTTATGCACTTGGCCAGATGATTCTGCATCTTTCTTGCATTTTACACATATGATTTGGCACATTATTTGCAAATGTACACAGCTTTTCCTTCTACATGTGAAATGCAGTGAAATGTCTCCACAGGTCAGATAGTGCCCATGGCATTTTCCTGTAAATTTTAGGAAAAAATGAGTAAAAAAAATACCATGTGCAGATAAATAGTTAAGCAATTCGATTAAACAACTCCTTTGTAAGATACATGTTTTTAAATGAAACATGTATGGAAACAGGTGAATTAACACTCCTCCGTTAGCAGGCTCAATCAAGCTAAAATCCACATGGTAGCAAAAACAAACAAACAAAAAAAAAATTGTTAACAAGTTAGAAATTATTTAAACACACTTTGCTGTAGGCTACTATTTACTAGTTAATGAACAAAAAAGAATGTAATATAAAATATGTTCACCCCCCCAGTATCGTAATCAAAACTTACCAGAAAGCACATAGTCAGTCCTTGGCTCAGACAGTGTAGCATTGTGGGCTCAATAGCATCTCATTAGTGTGCAAGATCTTGAGAATCAGCTGTACATGTGATGGCAGAATGCACTGTGCATGCAGAGGGTTGCAATTCCATTGAATTGGGGATAGTTTAGCCAGAATTTGCCACAAGACCTAGAATTGCCTTGTGTATACCACAAAAAAAAGTTCAGTTTTGAATATGAGCAAAATTCCCAAAATTCCAGGGCTTTACTTTCCATGGAAACTTTCCGGAAGAATTCTGGAAATTTAGCGGAAAGTTTCTGACCCTATGCAACCCTAATCACGATTGATGACTTCTTGCTAAATCATTAGCCTGAAAACGTCTGATGAACTTCAGTTTACAAGTGAACTATCTCTTTGAGAATAGTATGTGGACACCACTTAGTGGATTTGGCTATTTCAGCCTCATCCGTCGCTGACAGGTATATAAACTCCAACACACCACCATGCAATCTCCATAGACAAACATTGGCAGTAGAATAGCCTTACTGACGAGTTCAGTGACATTCAAACTGACACTGTCATAGGATGTCACCTTTCCAACAAGTCAGTTCATCAAGGTTCTGCCCTGCTAGAGCTGCTGTGGTCAACAGTAAGTGTTTTTATTAAGTCTTTTTATTGTAAAGTGGAAACGTCTAGGAGCAACAAAGGCTCAGCCACACAAGCTCACAGAACAGGACCGCTGAGTGCTGAAGCGCCTAGCGTGTAGAAATGATCTGTCCTTGGTTGCAACACTCACTATCCAAGAACTGTTCGTCGGGAGCTTCATGAAATAGGTTTCCATGGCCGAGCAGCCGCACACAAGCCTAAGATCACCATGGGCAATACCAAGCGTCAGCTGGAGTGGTGTAAAGCTCTCCACCATTGGACTCTGGAGCAGTGGAAATGCGTTCTCTGGAGTGATGAATCACGCATCACCATTTTGCAGTCCATCCACCAAACCAGATGGGTTTGACGGATGCCAGGAGAACGCTACCTGCCCGAATGCATAGTGTCCACTGTAAAGTTTGGTGGACGAGGAATAATGGTCTGTGGCTGTTTTTCATGGTTCAGGCTCCTTAGTTCCAGTGAAGGGAAATATTACTGGTACAGCATACAATGACATTCAATTCTATGCTTCCGAATTTGTGACAACAATTCCGGGAAGGCCAATTCCTGTTTCAGCATGACAATGCCACCGTGCACAAAGCAAGGTCCATACAGAAATGGTTTGTCGAGATAGGTGTGGAAGAACTTGACTGGCCTGCACAGAGCCCTGACCTCAACCCCATTGAACACCTTTGCTCAACACAATCGCTCAAAATCCCTCTTCGACCACACTAATGCCCTTGCGGCTGAATTGAAGCAAGTCCCCTCAGTAATGTTTCAACATCTAGAGGAAAGCCTTCCCAGAAGAGTGGAGGCTGTTATAGCAGCAATATTCCAACATCTAGTGGAAAGCCTTCCCAGAAGAGTGGAGGCTGTTATAGCAGCAATGTTCCAACATCTAGTGGAAAGCCTTCCCAGAAGAGTGGAGGCTGTTATAGCAGCAATGTTCCAACATCTAGTGGAAAGCCTTCCCAGAAGAGTGGAGGCTTTTATAGCAGCAATGTTCCAACATCTAGTGGAAAGCCTTCCCAGAAGAGTGGAGGCTGTTATAGCAGCAATGTTCCAACATCTAGTGGAAAGCCTTCCCAGAAGAGTGGAGGCTGTCATAGCAGCAAAGGAGGGACCAACTCCATATTAAAGCCTTCCCAGAAGAGTGGAGGCTGTCATAGCAGCAAAGGAGGGACCAACTCCATATTAAAGCCTTCCCAGAAGAGTGGCCTATGATTTTAGAGTTTGATGTTCGATCAGCAGGTGTCCACATGCTTTTGGTCACGTTGTGAACATCTCTCTCTCACTGTCGGACCCGTTCAGTTATACCCCTGGATATATTTGTATTAATTTATATATTTACTCCTTCACAATGATGTCGATGTTATTACAGGATAAATAAATGATAAGATTAGGATTTGTAATTTTGATGAAACTTACATCGGTAGCGTTTCACTGTTGACTGATCTTGGATGTAAACCTATAACTTACTCATAGCTATCTCATGAACCAAGTTATATAATAATAAGCCCCAAGACTCTGTAAAACTGCCCCGGGTATAAACCTGTATTTAAACTATGTTAGGTGTTCTCCCTCCCTCTGTCAGCGTCATAAAGGCTGTCTGTATTCATACAATAATCTCCCCCTCCTGTCTATACCTCCCACCTCCCAACCCCAGAAAACAGAAATCTCCCCCTCCTGTTTATATCTCCCACCTCCCACCTCCCAACCCCAGAAAACAGAAACCTCCCCATCCTGTTTATACCTCCCACCTCCCACCTCCCAACCCCAGAAAACAGAAATCTCCCCCTCCTGTTTATATCTCCCACCTCCCACCTCCCAACCCCAGAAAACAGAAACCTCCCCATCCTGTTTATACCTCCCACCTCCCACCTCCCAACCCCAGAAAACAGAAACCTCCCCTCCTGTTTATACCTCCCACCTCCCAACCCCCCAGAAAACAGAAACCTCCCCTCCTGTCTATACCTCCCACCTCCCAACCCCAGAAAACAGAAACCTCCCCCTCCTGTTTATACCTCCCACCTCCCAACCCCAGAAAACAGAAACCTCCCCCTCCTGTCTATACCTCCCACCTCCCAACCCCCAGAAAACAGAAACCTCCCCTCCTGTCTATACCTCCCACCTCCCAACCCCCCAGAAAACAGAAACCTCCCCCTCCTGTCTATACCTCCCCTCCCAACCCCAGAAAACAGAAACCTCCCAACCCCAACCCCAGAAAACAGAAACCTCCCCCTCCTGTTATACCTCCCACCTCCCACCTCCCAACCCAGGAAAACAGAAACCTCCCCCTCCTGTTTATACCTCCCACCTCCCACCTCCCAACCCAGGAAAACAGAAACCTCCCCCTCCTGTTTATACCTCCCACCTCCCAACCCAGGAAAACAGAAAGGGAAAAACCCAACCTTAATCTACAAAGTCACGGCACAAAGGTGCTCAACTTTATATTGTGATTCAGTGAACGAGCGGCAAATTGAAATCTACTATCTGGCATTTCCATAATTATGTTACATTACCATATAAACCAAGCATTATATTTGGAAATGCCCCCTTTTGCAACGCTTGCATGACTTATCTCTCACAAAGGAGGCTCTGATCCAGAGAAATCCATTTCTTTAGTCATCTTTATATCCAGGGCCTTCAAGGCTCAATGACTACTCCTCTCTCTCTCTCTCTCTCTCTCTCTCTCTCTCTCTCTCTCTCTCTCATGCTTTCTCTCTCTCTCTCTCCCTCTTTTGTTTCTAACGAGAAATGATCTGGGAATAATTTGCTCATAGCTCTGATAAAACTACAGAATGATGTTTTTATATTTTTCTTTCTCCAAAAATAAAGTGAGAGACGGAGGAAACATCTCAATTGGGTGAAAGCCAGGCCTTTCCTCGATTCCACCGTCATCTCTCCTCCTCTGTGAGGTCGATGAGTGTCCTCCTCTCCTCTGTGAGGTCGATGAGTGTCCTCATCTCCTCTGTGAGGTCGATGAGTGTCCTCCTCTCCTCTGTGAGGTCGATGAGTGTCCTCCTCTCCTCTGTGAGGTCGATGAGTGTCCTCCTCTGCTCTTTGAGGTCGTTGAGTGTCCTCCTCTGTGAGGTCGTTGAGTGTCCTCGTCTGTGAGGTCGTTTAGTGTCCTCCTCTGTGAGGTCGATGAGTTTCCTCCTCTCCTCTGTGAGGTCGATGACTGTCCTCCTCTCCTCTGTGAGGTCGTTGAGTGTCCTCCTCTGTGAGGTCGTTGATTGTCCTCCTCTGTGAGGTCGATGAGTGTCCTCCTGTCCTCTGCAATGTCGATGACTGTCCTCCTCTCCTCTGTGAGGTCGTGGAGTGTCCTCCTCCGTGAGGTCGTTGAGTGTCCTCCTCTCCTCTGTGAGGTTGTGGAGTGTCCTCCTCTGTGAGGTCGATGAGAGTCCTCCTCTCCTCTGTGAGGTTGATGAGTGTCCTCCTCTCCTCTGTGAGGTCGATGAGTTTCCTCCTCTCCTCTGTGAGGTCGATGAGTGTCCTCCTCTCTTTTTTGAGGTCGAGGAGTGCCCTCCTCTCCTTTGTGAGGTCGATGAGAGTCCTCCTCTCCTCTGTGAGGTTGATGAGTGTCCTACTCTCCTCTTTGAGGTAGATGAGTGTCCTCCTCTCCTCTGTGAGGTCGATGAGTGTCCTCCTCTATGAGGTCGATGAATGTCCTCCTCTGTGAGGTCGATGAGCGTCCTCCTGTGTGAGGTCGATGAGTGTCCTCCTGTGTGAGGTCCATCAGTGTCCTCATCTCCTCTGTGAGGTCGATGAGTGTCCTCCTCTCCTCTGTGAGGTCGATGAGTGTCCTCCTCTGTGAGGTCGATGAGTGTCCTCTTCTCCTCTGTGAGGTCGATGAGTGTCCTCCTCTCCTCTGTGAGGTCGATGAGTGTCCTCATCTCCTCTGTGAGGTCGATGAGTTTCCTCCTCTCCTCTGTGAGGTCGATGAGTTTCCTCCTCTCCTCTGTGAAGTCGATGAGTGTCCTCATCTCCTCTTTGAGGTCGATGAGTGTCCTCCTCTCCTCTGTGAGGTCGATGAGAGTCCTCCTCTCCTCAGTGAGGTCGATGAGACTCCTCCTCTCCTCTGTGAGGTCGATGAGTGTCCTCCACTGTGAGGTCGATGGGTGTCCGCCTGTCCTCTGTGAGGTCGATGAGTGTCCTCCTCTGTGAGGTCGATGAGTGTCCTCCTCTCCTCTGTGAGGTCGATGAGTGTCCTCCTCTCCTCTGTGAGGTCGATGAGTGTCCTCCTCTGTGAGGTCGATGAGTGTCCTCCTCTCCTCTGTGAGGTCGATGAGTGTCCTCTTCTCTGTGAGGTCGATGAGAGTGTCCTCCTCTCCTCAATAGTCTCATCCCACAGAGGAACCACAACTATCCTCTCAGGTTCACTATCGCTGAAGCGTTTAGAAATCTGCCATTTTGAATCACCAGGGAGGAAAAAGAGAGTAAGATTAAAAAAGGATGTCAGATGTAAAGTAGTCAGTTTTCAGATGCATCATTTACATCGATGTGGTACTGAATGTGGGCCAGGGGTTGCAGAGAAACCGACCAGAGAGGAGGAAGTTGTCCACAGCAGGTGGCCATTGCTGTCTACCGCACTGTCCACAAATGGACCAATGTTCATTTTGTCAACAAGAATAGTGACTCAAATATTCGTCAAACATAAATTTTTTTCATTGGCAATTTTGACGAGGATAAATATACCCAGAAAAAAAAACTATAACCAAACAAAAATAATTTTTCATTTCAGTTGACAAAAACGAGACAAGAAAAAATGATCTCTGTGACTAAAATCTGACTACTATGTTGACTGGACAAGAGTTTTTTAGAGAGATTGAGAGCTTTTCAGTGAAAACCCAGCGCAGTTCTGTTCAGCAGTGGGAAGGATGCGTCCGGCTCCGCCTCCGTTTAGAGCCAAACACACTGTGGCTCCGCCTCCGTTTATAGCCAAACACACTGTGGCCCCGCCTCCGTTTATAGCCAAACACAATGTGGCTCTGCCTCAGTTTATAGCCAAACACACTGTGGCTCTGCCTCCGTTTATAGCCAAACACACTGTGGCTCCGCCTCCGTTTATAGCCAAACACACTGTGGCTCTGCCTCCGTTTATAGCCAAACACACTGTGGCTCTGCCTCCGTTTATAGCCAAACACACTGTGGCTCTGCCTCCGTATATAGCCAAACACACTGTGGCTCTGCCTCCGTTTATAGCCAAACACACTGTGGCTCCGCCTCCGTTTATAGCCAAACACACTGTGGCTCTGCCTCCGTTTATAGCCAAACACACTGTAGCTCCGCCTCCGTTTATAGCCAAACACACTGTGGCTCCACCTCCGTTTATAGCCAAACACACTGTGGCTCTGCCTCCGTTTATAGCCAAACACACTGTGGCTCTGCCTCCGTTTATAGCCAAACACACTGTGCAGGTGAATTTTACAGTTAGAAAGCATATATGGGGCTGTTCTTAAAGAACTTAACTTGTGGACCGGACTGTTTAACTATTTAGGCTATACCTTGTTCAATCATGTTACCTCATTAGCTAGCTACCGTGCTTTCCGGAAAGTATTCAGACCCCTTGAATTTTTCCACATTTTGTTACATTAAAGCCTTATTCTCAAATGGATGAATTCACAGTACCCCATAATGTCATCACAATACCCAATAATGACATCACAATACCCCATAATGACAAAGCAAAAACAGGCTTTTAGAAAATTTTGCATCAGACTGGGGCAAAGCTTCACCTTCCAACAGGACAACGGCCATTAGCAGACAGCCAAGAGAACGCAGGAGTGGCTTAGGAAGAAGTCTCATAATGCCCTTGAGGACAAGTCTCTGAATGCCCTTGAGTGGCCGCGCCAGAGCCCGGACTTGAACCCGTTTGTACATCTCTGGAGAGTCCTGAAAATAGCTGTGCAGCGACACTCCTCATCGACCTTCCCAAATACACCTGTGTAGTTTCAAACCTGTTAGAAATCTGTCATTCTTCAACAACACAAACTCCAAAGCAAATCAGGCGCAGAAAAGTAGATTTATTTGAGAAGGACAAATAAAGATGTTATGCTGGGGGTTAGATGTTCAGATGTTCAGTCTCCCCTGTCCTCATCTTTTCTCCACTGAACAAAGGAACAGGATGCCAGGTATAACCCCCCACCCTAGCCTGGGGTTGACCAATCAGAACTCCTTGCAGTACAGCTTGGCCAATGGCAAAATAACAAGTATCCTGCTCCGGACTCGATGTAAAGAACGCAGCACACGTAGCTCTGAGTTCAGGAGTGACATTCCACAGATTGTAAACAGCTGTTGACCTGAAACCCAACTCCTATTTACAATTCCCTATTGACCATTAGTACTCTAGTTTTTAGTCCTCTCATTCTCTCATCCTCACAAACTCTCAAACTCTCAACCCTGTCAACCTCTCAACCTCTCAACCTCTGAACCTCTGCGTTGTGTATTTATCTTCAATATACTCTTATAAACCCAAGAAGACCCGAGGCTGTAAATGCTCGCAAAGTTGCTTCAACAAAGTACTGAGTAAAGGGTCTGATTACTTACGTAAATGTGATATTTCTGTTTCTATTTTTAATAAATTAGCAACATTTCCTCAAAAATGTTTTTTTTTGCTTTGTAATTATGGGGTATTGTGATGTCATTATGGGGTATTGTGATGTCATTATGGGGTATTGTGATGTCATTATGGGGTATTGTGATGTCATTATGGGGTATTGTGGTGTCATTATGGGGTATTGTGGTGTCATTATGGGGTATTGTGATGTCTTTATGGGGTATTGTGGTGTCATTACGGCTTCAATCCAGGCTGTATCACATCCCGGCCGTGATTGGGAGTACCACAGAGCGGCGCACAATTGGCCCAGTGTTGGCTGGGGTAGGCAGTCATTGTAAATACGAATTTGTTCTGACTTGCCGAGTTAAATACTGTCCTCTAATGGAGGAGGCCATTCCGTGTCTACCACACTGTCCTCTAATGGAGGAGGCCATTCTGTGTCTACCACACTGTCCTCTAATGGAGGAGGCCATTCTGTGTCTACCACACTGTCCTCTAATGGAGGAGGCCATTCTGTGTCTATTACACTGTCCTCTAATGGAGGAGGCCATTCTGTGTCTATTACACTGTCCTCTAATGGAGGAGGCCATTCTGTGTCTACTACACTGTTGCAATTGAGATAGCATCTAACATAGAACTCCTGTGCTTCAATGCAGAATGACAATGCAGAGTGACTAATCGAAAACACACACTGTAAACCTTGTCCTCCCTCATACCGTTCTCCCTTCCTCTGTCCACCTCTCCTTCATACCGTTCTCCTTTCCTCTGTCCACCTCTCCCTCATACTGTTCTCCCTTCCTCTGTCCACCTCTCCCTCATACCGTTCTCCCTTCCTCTGTCCACCTCTCCCTCATACCGTTCTCCCTTCCTCTGTCCACCTCTCCCTCCTCATACCGTTCTCCCTTCCTCTGTCCACCTCTCCCTCATACTGTTCTCCCTTCCTCTGTCCACCTCTCCCTCATACTGTTCTCCCTTCCGCTGTCCACCTCTCCCTCATACCCCTCTCCCTTCCTCTGTCCACTGTTCTCCCTTCCTCTGTCCACCTCTCCCTCATATCGTTCTCCCTTCCTCTGTCCACCTCTCCCTCATACAGTTCTCCTTCCTCTGTCCACCTCTCCCTCATACAGTTCTCCCTTCCTCTGTCCACCTCTCCCTCATACTGTTCTCCCTTCCTCTGTCCACCTCTCCCTCATACCGTTCTCCCCTTCCTCTCCCTCTGTCCACCTCTCCCTCATACAGTTCTCCCTTCCTCTGTCCACCTCTCCCTCATACTTCTCCCTTCCTCTGTCCACCTCTCCCTCATACAGTTCTCCCTTCCTCTGTCCACCTCTCCCTCATACCATTCTCCCTTCCTCTGTCCACCTCTCCCTCATACCATTCTCCCTTCCTCTGTCCACCTCTCCCTCATACAGTTCTCCCTTCCTCTGTCCACCTCTCCCTCATACTGTTCTCCCTTCCTCTGTCCACCTCTCCCTCATACCGTTCTCCCTTCCTCTGTCCACCTCTCCCTCATACAGTTCCCCCTTCCTCTGTCCACCTCTCCCTCATACCGTTCTCCCTTCCTCTGTCCACCTCTCCCTCATACAGTTCTCCCTTCCTCTGTCCACCTCTCCCTCATACTGTTCTCCCTTCCTCTGTCCACCTCTCCCTCATACCATTCTCCCTTCCTCTGTCCACCTCTCCCTCATACAGTTCTCCCTTCCTCTGTCCACCTCTCCCTCATACAGTTCTCCCTTCCTCTGTCCACCTCTCCCTCATACCGAGATTGAACAAGTAGGTTTTTAATAGAAACGACATCTACTTAGTTGTGTTCCTCAATACAAAATCTATGACTCATGAAGAACATTCTTCTGTGTCTCTCTCTCCGAACAGAATGCATATTTCTCAGCTATTTCCTAGTTTTGTATCGATTGGATTCACATTCACAAGAGTAAAACATGAATCATAAGAACACTGCACACAGACTAGTATAAAA
>NC_056459.1:38047203-38107203 GCF_018296145.1 Oncorhynchus tshawytscha
CTGTTAGCTAAGGGGGAGGATGTACTACCGTAATTCTGTTAGCTAAGTGGATGGATGTACTACTGTAATTCTGTTAGCTAAGTGGATGGATGTACTACTGTAATTCTGTTAGCTAAGGGGATGAATGTACCACTGATTCTATTCATCTATTGCGCTCAGGGGAGTGAGTGAGTGTGTGAGTGAGTGTGTGTGTTGTTTGTTTTGTGTGTGTGTGTCTGTGTGTGTGTGTTGGTTGTTGTATGTTTGTCAGTACCAAGGGGAGACTAAGAATCTCAGGAGATATGTCCTGTGGCTCTGAGAGTCAGAGATGAGGGGTAGGAGGAGGGGGGGGTTGTAGGGTCCAGGGTGGTCAGAGTTGAGGTGTAGGAGGAGTTGGGTTGGAGGGTCCAGTGGGGTCAGAGTTGAGAGGTAGGTCGAGGGGGGGTAGTCGGGTCCAGTGGGGTCAGAGTTGAGGGTTTAGGAGGAGGAGTCTGTTCTTACATGGTTGTCTCATTGTCACACAACTAGTGTCCTCTACTGCCCAGCAACACTACTACCCCTAACACACACACACACACACACACACATACACACACACACACATACACACACACACACACACACACACACACACACACACACACACACACACACACACACACACACACACACACACACACACACACACACACATACACCTCTCCAGGGCTTCACATCACCTCCCTCCAGGGCTTCCATCCCTCCCTCCCCTCCCTCCCACCCTCCATCCATCCCTCCCTAGACCCTTGTAAAATCCTCCTCACCCCTCCATCCCTCCCTCCCTAGACCATTGTTTGCTCCACCACTCCATCCCTCCTTCCCTCCCCAGCCCCACGTGGCGTCCACTGGGACGGGGTTATGGCCTTATCTTCCTGGAACACTCCAAACCAGGCCTTGCTCACTAACAGGCTTTCTGGGTAATCTTCTGCTATGACAACTGTTTCAGCACCTCAGAGAAAGAGAGAGGGAGATTCCTCTGGTTTTATTCTTGGGTCTGTTGTGTTTAATATCTGTTCTCTATCCTCCTCTCTCTCTCTCTCTCTGTCTCTCTCCTTCTCTCTGTATCTCTGTCTCTCTCTCTCTCTCTCTCTCTCCCTCTCCCTCTCTCTCTCTCTCTCTCTCCCTCTCTCTTTCCACCCCTATCATTCCACCTCTCTCTCCCATCTCCCATCTCCCCAGTGCCTTGTGGGGGTAACATCAAGTCAGACAACGGAACTATCTTCTCTCCTGGTTATCCGGAGGAGTACCCCAGCTCTGCTGACTGTACCTGGCTGATCACCGTAGCAACAGGCCTGGGTGTCAGACTCAACTTTACCCTACTGCAGGTCCATGGGCCACATGACTTCATCACAGTCTGGTGAGTATTTATACATATATATATATATTAACCTTTATTTAACCAAGAAAAGTCAGAAGTCATTAGGAAACAGTCAGACATAAGCACAGCACAACAGAAGCACACTGATAATCTGTAGGCATAACTATGCATCCAGATTCATAAAGATAATATAATATAATATAAAGACATGTCCTGTACATCTATGGCTATCTCTCAAATAGCACCTTATTCCCTATATAGTACACTACTTTAGACTTTAGACCAGAGCCCTACTTTAGACCAGAGCCCTATGGCACCCTATTCCCTATATAATGCACTACTTTAGACCAGAGCCCTATGACACCCTATTCCCTATATAGTGCACTACTTTTGACCAGGGTCCATACATAATTGCGCCGACAGAGATGGTGGCCTCGTTTCAGGTCCTTAAAACCTGTTAAGCTTCCCCCCTACTTTTTCGGAAATTCTGTTAAAAATCGCGCAACATTTTGGCGTCCTGCTACTCAGGCCAGGAATATAGTATATGCATATGATTAGTATGTGTGGATAGAAAACACTCAGACGTTTCCAAAACTGTTTAAATCACGGCTGTGACTATAACAGAACGTCTGTTTCATCGAAAAGCGCAGGAAAATCTGATCACTGGAGATGGAAAAAAATATCCATGCGCCACTTCCATGAATTGTTGAAGGTGAACCGTATTAAATGAGGCCGAGCTTGCAGTACCTACAGCTTCCACAGGATGTATAGAGTCTCCTCATTTGATTCTGATTTGATTCTTGGTAGATCCGACCAAAGGGAACCGATTCCCTCCGACCACCAACCCGAGGCATTGTCTTTTTTTTTCCGGACATTTTTCCACACGGCCAGCTATCGAATTTACATCGCCTCCTGATGATTTTTATAGCTTATTAACGTGTAGTTATACCTAAAGTTGCATTAGAAAGGTATTTCAAGTGTTTTGTGAAAGTTTATCGTCGAATTTTTAACTTTTAAAAATGACGTTACGTTATGAAACGCTATTTTTTTGTTTATCACACAGTCTTCATAGATCGATATCTAGGCTATATATGGACCGATTTAATCCAAAAAAAGACCCAGTATTGATTATGGGACATCAAGGTGTGCAAAGAAAGAAGATGGTCAAAGGTAATTAATGTTTTATATTTTATTGTGCGGTTTGTGTAGCGCCGACTATGCTAATTATTTTGTTTACATCCCCTACGGGTCTTTTGGGGTGTTGCATGCTATCAGATAATAGCTTCTCATGCTTTCGCCGAAAAGCATTTTAAAAATCTGACTCGGTGGCTAGATTCACAATGACTGTAGCTTTATTTCAATACCAAGCATGTGTATTTTAATAAACGTTTGCGTTTTAACTAATACTATTAGCGTGTAGCGTAGCGCATGTGCATTTCCAGAGCTCTAGGTGGGACGTCTGCGTCTCAAGTAAGCTCAATTAAGAAATTCAGTCATTTTTTTGTTCATGTATTATTTTTTACATTGTTAGCCAGGAAAATCTCAAGTGTTATTATGTACAGTAGAGAAGAACTACTGGATATAACATTTACCAACGTTACCAACATTACGACCAGGAATACGGAATACGGCTTTCCAGAAGCGGATCCTTTGTTCGGAACTCCACTCTGGATCTCATCCCAGTGGTCGACCCAAAACAACGGAGAGGCTGCAGGAGAGGCAGACGGAGTGGCCTACGGGTCAGACTCAGAAGGCGAGCACACCATCCACCACTCCAAAGCATATTACTCGCCAATGTCCAATCTCTAGACAACAAGGTGGATGAAATTAGGGCACGAGTTGTTTTCCAGAGAGACATCAGAGATTGTAACATTTTATGTTTCACGGAAACATGGATCACTCGGGATATGTTGTCAGAGTCAGTACAGCCACCCTGTTTTCTTCACACGTCACGCCGACAGAAACAAACATCTCTCTGGTACGAAGAGGGTGTATGATTAACAACTCATGGTGTAATTGTACAATACATACAAGTCATTTTTTTCACCTAGAATTCCTTACAATCAAATGCAGACCACATTATCTACCAAGATAATTATTTTAGGCTATAGTCACAGCTGTGTATATCACCCCCCAAGCAGATACCTCGACGGCCCTGAAAGAACTGGACTTCACTGGAAACCATATATCCTGAGGCTGAATTTATTGTAGCTGGGTTTTTTTTAACAAAGCTAATCTGAGAACAAGGCTCGCTAAAATCTAGTATCATATCGAACGCGCGACACAAGCTCGTATCATTCTGGACCATTGATACTCTAACTTTCGTGATGCATACAAAGCCCTCCCCCTCCCTCCATTTGGCAAATCTGACCATGACTCCATTCTGTTGATCCCAGCCTATAGACAAAAACCGAAACAGGAGACGCCCATGCTCAGGTCTATCCAACGCTGGCCTGACCAATCTTCTGGGCAACCTCAGAAAACAACATTGAGATATACGCTGACTCGGTGAGCGAGTTTATTAGCAAGTACATTGGTGATGTTGTACCCACTGTGACTAACCAGAAACCATGGATTGATGCATTCGTGCAAAACTGAAAGTGCGAACCACCGCTATTAATCACAGGAATACAAAAAGAAAACCAGCCCCGTCGCGGACATCGACGTCTTGCTCCCAGACAAATTAAACCACTTCTTTGCTCGCTTTGAGGACAAAGAGGCCTCCTACCAAAGCCTGTGGGCTCTCCTTCTCCGTGGCCAACGTGAGTAAAAAATTTAAGCGTGTTAACCCTCGCAAGGCTGCCGGCCCAGACGGCATCCCCAGCCGCGTCCTCAGAGCATGTGCAGACCAGCTGCCTGGTGTGTTTACGGACATATTCAATCAATCCCTATACCAGTCTGCTGTGCCCACATGCTTCAGATGGCCACCATTGTTCCTGTTCCCAAGAAAGCTGAGAACTGAACTTAATAAAGACTACCGCCCCGTAGCACTCACTTCTGTCATCATTAAGTGCTTTGAGAGACTAGTCAAGGATCATATCACCTCCACCGTAGGTGATACCCTGGACCCACTCCAATTTTCTTACTGCCCCAATAGATCCACAGAGACGCAATCGCCATCACACTGCACACTGCCCTATCTCATCTGGACAAGAGGAATACCGATGTAAGAATGCTGTTCATTGACTACAGCTCACCATTGAACACCAGAGTACCCTCCAAACTCGTCATTAAGCTCGACCCCGCCCTGTGCAACTGGGTCCTGGACTTTCTGATGGGCCACCCCCAGGTGGTGAGGGTAGGTAACAACATCTCCACCGTGCTGATCCTCAACACAGGGGCCCCACAAGGGTGCGCCCTCTCCTGTACTCCCTGTTCAACCACGACTGTGTGGCCACGCACGCCTCCAACTCAATCATCAAGTTTGCAGATGACACTACAGTGGTAGGCTTGATTACCAACAACAACGAGGTGGCTTACAGGGAGGAGGTGAGGGCTCTGGGAGTGTGGTGTCAGGAAAATTCACACTCAACGTCCAAAAAACTACGGAGATGATTGTGGACTTCAAGAAACAGCAGAGGGAGCACCCCCCCACATCAACAGTAGTGGAGAAGGTGGAAAGTTTTAAGTTCCTCGGCGTACACATCATGGACAAACTGAAATGTTCCATCCACACACGCAGCGTGGTGAAAAAGGTGCAACAGCGCCTCTTCAACCTCGGGAAGCTGATGAAATGTGGCTTTTCACCTAAAACCCTCATAAACTTTTATAGATGCACAATTGAGAGCACTCTGTCGGGCTGTATCACCGCCTGGTACGGCAACTGCTCTGCCCACAACTGCAAGGCTCTCCAGAGGGTAGTGCGATTTGCACAACGCATCATTGGGGGCAAACACCTACAGCACCCGATGTTAGAGGAAGGCCAAAAAGATCATCAAGGACAACAAACACCCGAGCCACTGCCTATTCACCCCTCTATCATCCAGAAGGAGAGGGTGGACTTTGAGATGCTACCCTATCACTACATAGTGAATAGGGTGGACTTTGGGATGCTACCCTATCACTACATAGTGAATAGGGTGGACTTTGGGATGCTACCTATCACTACATAGTGAATAGGGTGGACTTTGGGATGCTGCCCATCACTTCATAGTGAATAGGGTGGACTTTGGGATGCTGCCCATCACTACATAGTGAATAGGGTGGACTTTGGATGCTGCCTATCACTTCATAGTGAATAGGGTGGACGTTGGGATGCTGCCCATCACTACATAGTGAATAGGGTGGACTTTGGGATGCTGCCTACTGAGACTGAATGCTCCTGGTTTAACCTTGGAGGGCAGCTTGAGTTTGTTGTCTTTGAGGTAGAAACAAGTTACATAACATACAGTTCATTTGTTTATTGTTGACGTTGTTGTTGCCCTTGTGCTAAATTGTGTTTTTGTGAAAATGTGCAACTTGTGAGTCTGTCTCTTGAGTTGGATCAAGGCAATATATATATATAACACAATATATCCTGCCGTTCTCACGGGTTATGTAAGGAAAGTGGATCATGTCTTTGTCCATTTGTCAGACACAACTGGACAAGATACTAGATGTCCTTTTCTCTCTCTCTCTCTCTCTCTCTCTCTCTTGCTCTCTCTCTCGCTCTCTCTCACGCTCTCTCTCTCGCTCTCTCTCTCACGCTCTCTCTCGCTCTCTCACACTCTCTCTCGCTCTCTCACGCTCTCTCTCTCGCTCTCTCTCACGCTCTCTCTCACGCTCTCTCTCTCTCTCTCTCTCTCTCTCTCTCTCACGCTCTCTCTCTCTCTCTCTCTCTCTCTCTCTCTCTCTCTCTCTCTCTCTCTCTCTCTCGCTCTCTCTCACGCTCTCTCTCTCTCGCTCTCTCTCAATTCAATTCAATTCAAGGACTTTATTGGCATGGGAAACATGTGTTAACATTGCCAAAGCAAGTGAGGTAGATAATATATAAAGTGAAATAAACAATAAAAATTAACAGTAGACATCACACATACAGAAGTTTCAAAACAATAAAGACATTACAAATGTCATATTATATATATATATATGTATATATATGTATATATATATATATATATATATACAGTGTTTTAACAATGTACAAATGGTAAAGGACACAAGATAAAATAAATAAGCATAGATATGGGTTGTATTTACAATGGTGCGTGTTCTTCACTGGTTGCCCTTTTCTCGTGGCAACAGGTCACAAATCTTGCTGCTTTGATGGCACACTGTGGAATTTCACCCAGTAGATATGGGAGTTTTTCAAAATTGGATTTGTTTTCAAATTCTTTGTGGATCTGTGTAATCTGAGGGAAATATGTCTCTCTAATATGGTCATACATTGGGCAGGAGGTTAGGAAGTGCAGCTCAGTTTCCACCTCATTTTGTGGGCAGTGAGCACATAGCCTGTCTTCTCTTGAGAGCCATGTCTGCCTACGGCGGCCTTTCTCAATAGCAAGGCTATGCTCGCTGAGTCTGTACATAGTCAAAGCTTTCCTTAATTTTGGGTCAGTCACAGTGGTCAGGTATTCTGCCGCTGTGTACTCTCTGTGTAGGGCCAAATAGCATTCTAGTTTGCTCTGTTTTTTTGTTAATTCTTTCCAATGTGTCAAGTAGTTATCTTTTTGTTTTCTCATGATTTGGTTGGGTCTAATTGTGCTGCTGTCCTGGGACTCTGTAGGGTGTGTTTGTGAACAGAGCCCCAGGACCAGCTTGCTTAGGGGACTCTTCTCCAGGTTCATCTCTCTGTAGGTGATGGCTTTGTTGTGGAAGGTTTGGGAATCGCTTCCTTTTAGGTGGTTATAGAATTTAACAGCTCTTTTCTGGATTTTGATAATTAGTGGGTATCGGCCTAATTCTCCTCTGCATGCATTATTTGGTGTTCTACGTTGTACACAGAGGATATTTTTGCAGAATTCTGCGTGCAGAGTCTCAATTTGGAGTTTGTCCCATTTTGTGAAGTCTTGGTTGGTGAGCGGACCCCAGACCTCACAACCATAAAGGGCAATGGGCTCTATGACTGATTCAAGTATTTTTAGCCAGATCCTAATTGGTATGTTGAAATTTATGTTCCTTTTGATGGCATAGAATGCCCTTCTTGCCTTGTCTCTCAGATCGTTCACAGCTTTGTGGAAGTTACCTGTGGCGCTGATGTTTAGGCCAAGGTATGTATAGTTTTTTGTGTGCTCTAGGGCAACAGTGTCTAGATGGAATTTGTATTTGTGGTCCTGGTGACTGGACCTTTTTTTTGGAACACCATTATTTTGGTCTTACTGAGATTTACTGTCAGGGCCCAGGTCTGACAGAATCTGTGCATAAGATCTAGGTGCTGCTGTAGGCCCTCCTTGGTTGGTGACAGAAGTACCAGATCATCAGCAAACAGCAGACATTTGACTTCGGATTCTAGTAGGGTGAGGCCGGGTGCTGCAGACTTTTCTAGTGCCCGGCCAGTTCGTTGATATATATGTTGAAGAGGGTGGGGCTTAAGCTGCATCCCTGTCTAACCCCACGACCCTGTGTGAAGAAATTTGTGTGTTTTTTGCCAATTTTAACCGCACACTTGTTGTTTGTGTACATGGATTTTATGATGTCGTATGTTTTACCCCCAACACCACTTTCCATCAGTTTGTATAGCAGACCCTCATGCCAAATTGAGTCGAAGGCTTTTTTGAAATCAACAAAGCATGAGAAGACTTTGCCTTTGTTTTGGTTTGTTTTGTTGTCAATTAGGGTGTGCAGGGTGAATACATGGTCTGTTGTACGGTAATTTGGTAAAAAGCCAATTTGACATTTGCTCAGTACATTGTTTTCATTGAGGAAATGTACGAGTCTGCTGTTAATGATAATGCAGAGGATTTTCCCAAGGTTACTGTTGACGCATATTCCACGGTAGTTATTGGGGTCAAATTTGTCTCCACTTTTGTGGATTGGGGTGATCAGTCCTTGGTTCCAAATACTGGGGAAGATGCCAGAGCTAAGGATGATGTTAAAGAGTTTTAGTATAGCCAATTGGAATTTGTTGTCTGTATATTTGATCATTTCATTGAGGATACCATCAACACCACAGGCCTTTTTGGGTTGGAGGGTTTTTATTTTGTCCTGTAACTCATTCAATGTAATTGGAGAATCCAGTGGGTTCTGGTAGTCTTTAATAGTTGATACTAAGATCTGTATTTGATCATGTATATGTTTTTGCTCTTTATTCTTTGTTATGGAGCCAAAAAGATTGGAGAAGTGGTTTACCCTCATGCTCTCTCTCTCTCTCTCTCTCTCACGCTCTCTCACGCTCTCTCTCTCTCTCTCTCTCTCTCTCTCTCGCTCCCTCTCTCTATCTCTCTCTCTCTCCCTCTCTCTCTCTCTCTCACTCTCTCTCTCTCTCTCTCTCTCTCTCTCTCTCTCTCTCTCACGCTCTCTCTCTCGCTCTCTCTCACGCTCTCTCTCTCGCTCTCTCTCACGCTCTCTCTCTCGCTCTCTCTCACGCTCTCTCTCTCTCACGCTCTCTCTCTCACGCTCTCTCTCTCGTGCTCTCTCTCTCTCACGCTCTCTCTGTCGCGCTCTCTCTCTCTCTCTCACTCTACTCTATCTCTCTCTCTCTCGCTCTCTCTCTCTCTCTCTCTCTCTCTCTCTCTCTCTCTCTCTCACATATTCAGAATGTAGGGTAGGGATAGGATTTAACATGCGTGATGTTGAAAGTGTCCCTTCATGTCCCCTCTGTGACTTCCCTCCTTGTCCCCTCTGTGACTTCCCTCCGTGTCCCCTCTGTGACTTCCCTCCATGTCTCCTCTGTGACTTCCCTTCATGTCTCCTCTGTGACTTCCCTCCATGTCTCCTCTGTGGCTTCCCTTCATGTCTCCTCTGTGACTTCCCTCCATGTCTCCTCTGTGACTTCCCTTCATGTCTCCTCTGTGACTTCCCTCCATGTCCCCTCTGTGACTTCCCTCCATGTCCCCTCTGTGACTTCCCTCCATGTCCCCTCTGTGACCTCCCTTCATGTCTCCTCTGTGACGTCTAGAAATATTTCATCCCACTTAACCCTCCCGCTGTCCTCAGGTCATTTTCACCTCCATGATATTATGCAACTTGAAATTTGATGACTTGTCCTAGACTGACCCTAATATTACAAAAGTGAAATGTTGCCTTTATTCACGTATCGAAACACGTACGAAAAAACAACAGATACTAATATTGTCATGGGTACGTATCCGGGCATGTCCAGACATGTGGTCTTGTCCAAGGTGCTGAAGCCATGATTGTGCGTTTCACTGCTGAACAGGTTCTAGAACAGATTTTTTCACAAGTCCAGCAAGACTACTCTGATTCTGAAGAAGAAGTGGAGGATGTGTCAGAAGATAAAGATGTCGAGGAATACAGCCCAGAGCATGACATGTCATCTTCAGAAGAAGAGGAAGAGGAAGAGGAAGATGTGTCAGAAGAAGAAGATGTGGAGGAATACAGCCCAGAGCATGATGTATCATCTTCAGAAGAAGAAGATGTGGAGGAATACAGCCCAGAGCATGATGTATCATCTTCAGAAGAAGAAGATGTGGAGGAATACAGCCCAGAGCATGATGTATCATCTTCAGAAGAAGAAGATGTGGAGGAATACAGCCCAGAGCATGATGTATCATCTTCAGAAGAAGAAGATGTGGAGGAATACAGCCCAGAGCATGATGTATCATCTTCAGAAGAAGACAATGTGGAGGAATACAGCCCAGAGCAAGATGTATCATCTTCAGAAGAAGAAGATGTGGAGGAATACAGCCCAGAGCATGATGTATCATCTTCAGAAGAAGAAGATGTGGAGATGTAATCTTCAGAAGAAGAAGATGTGGAGGAATACAGCCCAGAGCATGATGTATCATCTTCAGAAGAAGAAGATGTAGGAATCATCTTCATCTTCAGAAGAAGAAGATGTGGAGGAATACAGCCCAGAGCATGATGTATCATCTTCAGAAGAAGAAGATGTGGAGGAATACAGCCCAGAGCATGATGTATCATCTTCAGAAGAAGAAGATGTGGAGGAATACAGCCCAGAGCATGATGTATCATCTTCAGAAGAAGAAGATGTGGAGGAATACAGCCCAGAGCATGATGTATCATCTTCAGAAGAAGAAGATGTGGAGGAATACAGCACAGAGCATAATGTATCATCTTCAGAAGAAGAAGATGAAATCCCTCAAGCTGAAAGCGAGACTTTCCTGTCAAAAATGGCAAAATCAAATGGTCCTCAGTGGCATATCACAAACAGGGAAGGATGGCAGAACATAAGGTCATGGAGATGACATCAGGACCCACAACATATGCCGTTTCCCATGCCCGTGACATGGCCTCAACATTCTACCTGTTCATCACTTACTCAAGACTGCTACGATTTGATGACCGTGAGTCAAGACCTGCAAGACGTGCGACAGACAAACTGACAGCCATAAGAGATGTCTGGGACAAGTGGTGGTATAGCGGCTGCTATACTTCTACAACCCAGGGCCTGACGTGACAGTGGATGAGCCACTGGTTATATATATATACAGTGCCTTGCGAAAGTATTCGGCCCCCTTGAACTTTGCGACCTTTTGCCACATTTCAGGCTTCAAACATAAAGATATAAAACTGTATTTTTTTGTGAAGAATCAACAACAAGTGGGACACAATCATGAAGTGGAACGACATTTATTGGATATTTCAAACTTTTTTAACAAATCAAAAACTGAAAAATTGGGCGTGCAAAATTATCCTGCACTGCTTGTGTCAAAGGAAAGAGAGGTCTTCTCTTCAAAGTTTGCCTTCACCACCACTCTAGTTGCCTACCTCCCAAAGAAAAACAAGAATGTGTTACTTCTGAGCACACTGCACACAGAGGCTGAAATTAGCCATCGCCAGGACAGGAAGCCAGCCATGATCCTAGACTACAACTGCAACGAAGGAGGTGTGGACAACCTAGACAAGGTGATTGGAACGTACAGCTGCAGAATGATGACTGTCCGCTGGCCCCTGGTCATCTTCCACAACATCATTGATGTTTCCTCCTACAGTGCCTTTGTGATATGGAGAGAGACCAGCCCTAGCTGGATGCCTCGTAAGCGCAACAAGAGGAGGGTGTTCCTGGAGCTGCTGGGAAAGGCACTTGTAACTCCATTCAGCGAAAGAAGAGACCGTCTCCCCCGCACAGACGCATGTGCAGCAGTTGTGAAAGCTGTTCAGAGGGCTAGATCTCATCATCAACCTGAGGAGCCACTAGCCACTGCCCCAGCCACTGCCCCAGCCACTGCCCCAGCCACTGCCCCAGCCACTGCCCCAGCCACTGCCCCAGCCACTGCCCTAGCCACTGCCCTAGCCACTGCCCTAGCCACTGCCCCAGCCACTGCCCTAGCCACTGCCCCAGCCACTGCCCCAGCCACTGCCCTAGCCACTGCCCTAGCCACTGCCCTAGCCACTGCCCTAGCCACTGCCCCAGCCACTGCCCCAGACACTGCCCCAGCCACTGCCCTAGCCACTGCCCTAGCCACTGCCCCAGCCACTGCCCCAGCCACTGCCCCAGCCACTGCCCCAGCCACTGCCCCAGACACTGCCCCAGCCACTGCCCCAGCCACTGCCCCAGCAAGTAAGAGGAAGAGGTGTCAGATCTGCCCACCAAAGAAGGACTCTAAAACACATACTGTGTGCTGCAGGTGTAAGAAATATATCTGCAAACGCTGTGCACATGCATACTGTCACACATGTGCTCATTGGGGGTTTAGTCAAAGCCAGTTTGACCCGGAGCACACAGGTGTATTATGAGGACAATTTAACCCAAACATCATTGTTGCTTTGACAAAGTCTGAAGCTGATGCTGTATTATAATATGTATTATGAATCATTCATTTACGTTTGTCCCTCATTTGAAGGACAACCCTTTTAAGTGCCCGGACTCTTGTTTCAACATGGTGAAACAATTATATTTAAATGAATAAAAACTCAATTCAAAACAAATCTAGTGTTTTGTGGTGGAAAAACTGAGCGGGTCGAGCATCACATCCCTGCTACCATGTTACCATGTTACCCTGCTACCATGTTACCCTGCTACCATGTTACCCTGCTACCATGTTACCCTGTTACCCTGCTACCATGTTACCCTGCTACCATGTTACCCTGCTACGATGTTACCATGTTACCCTGCTACCATGTTACCCTGCTACCATGTTACCCTGCTACCATGTTACCCTGTTACCCTGCTACCATGTTACCCTGCTACCATGTTACCCTGCTACGATGTTACCATGTTACCCTGCTACCATGTTACCATATAACCCTGCTACCCTGTTACCCTGCTACCATGTTACCATGTTACCCTGTTACCCTGCTACCATGTTACCCTGTTACCCTGTTACCATGTTACCCTGTTACCATGTTACCCTGTTACCATGTTACCCTGCTACCATGTTACCCTGCTACCATGTCACCATGTTACCCTGCTACCATGTTACCATGTTACCCTGTTACCATGTTACCCTGTTACCCTGTTACCATGTTACCATGTTACCATGTTACCCTGTTACCCTGCTACCATGTTACCCTGTTACCATGTTACCCTGCTACCATGTTACCATGTTACCCTGCTACCATGTTACCATGTTACCCTGCTACCATGTTACCCTGCTACCATGTTACCATTTTACCATGTTACCATGTTACCCTGTTACCCTGTTACCCTGCTACCATGTTAACATGTTACCCTGTTACCCTGTTACCCTGTTACCCTGCTACCATGTTACCATGTTACCCTGTTACCCTGTGACCCTGTTACCATGTTACCATGTTACCATGTTACCATGTTACCATGTTACCATGTTACCCTGTTACCCTGTTACCATGTTACCATGTTACCCTGTTACCCTGTTACCACGTTACCCTGTTACCCTGTTACCCTGCTACCCTGTTACCATGTTACCCTGCTACCCTGTTACCCTGTTACCATGTTACCATGTTACCATGTTACCCTGTTACCCTGCTACCATGTTACCCTGTTACCCTGCTACCATGTTACCCTGCTACCATTTTACCATGTTACCCTGTTACCATGTTACCCTGCTACCATGTTACCCTGTTACCCTGTTACCATGTTACCATGTTACCCTGTTACCCTGTTACCACGTTACCCTGTTACCCTGTTACCCTGTTACCCTGCTACCCTGTTACCATGTTACCCTGCTACCCTGTTACCCTGTTACCATGTTACCCTGCTACCCTGTTACCCTGCTACCCTTCTACCCTGTTACCATGTTACCCTGCTACTCTGTTACCCTGCTACCATGTTACCATGTTACCCTGTTACCATGTTACCCTGCTACCCTGTTCCCCTGCTACCATGTTACCCTGCTACCCTGTTACCATGTTACCCTGCTACCCTGTTACCATGTTACCCTGCTACCCTGTTACCCTGCTACCCTGTTACCCTGCTATCATGTTACCCTGCTACCCTGTTACCATGTTACCCTGCTACCCTGCTACCCTGCTACCATGTTCCTGACTTGAGATGTGATCAACTCTGTTATGGCCTCCCCTACTTCCCCTACTTCCCCTACTTCATAAGGCGCTGATAATAGTATTTTTTATTTTACTTTGATTGTAAAATGTGTTTTTTTAATGCAGTTGAACATGTGCTCTTTATAGCAGAGTGTTACAATTAGGTGAAAAATCAACCGTTTTTCTTGACCAAGTTCTCAATAGAAACCAAATCGGTGGACCAACCATCACATCTCAACCTGTTACTGTGCCAGTGTCTGCCGCTGAGCGACCGATTGGGTTTGTGACGGCGGTAGACTTGCTTGGCTATAGCACTGTGATGGGTTCCACAATGGCACCTTCTTCCCTACATGGTGCACTACTTTAGACCAGGGCCCATAGGGTAGTAGTGCACTATGTAGGGGATAGGGTGCTATTTGGGACTAACACTGTGAATTAGCTATCTTTCGCCTGGTGTAATCTTCGATGGACACACACACACACACACACACACACACACACACACACACACACTGACAGCTAAAGACAGTTGGTTTTAGAGCTGAATGGCTGACGAGGAATCTGGTCGTCTGATATGCCACGCCACCAAGGACCCCTTTTAAACTCTGACCCCTCACCTGTCACCCCTCAGGGACGGCCCCCAGGAGACAGCCAGGAAGCTAGGTGTGTTTACGGATGGTGAGCCCAACGAACCAGCAAGCAGCACGTCCAATCAGATCCTAGTTCGTTTCCGTAGCAACACTGAGAAAGGTGGATTGTTCCGAATCAACTATCAAGGTATGTAGAGTTTCATCTCTCTCTCACTCTCTGTCACTCATTTAAATTTTAATTGAAGGGCTTTATTGGCATGTGAAGCATTTGTTAACATTGCCAAAGCAAGTGAAGTAGATGATTCTTTATTTATTTATTATTTCACCTTTATTTAACCAGGTAGGCTAGTTGAGAACACCTTTATTTAACCAGGTAGGCTAGTTGAGAACACCTTTATTTAACCAGGTAGGCTAGTTGAGAACACCTTTATTTAACCAGGTAGGCTAGTTGAGAACACCTTTATTTAACCAGGTAGGCTAGTTGAGAACACCTTTATTTAACCAGGTAGGCTAGTTGAGAACACCTTTATTTAACCAGGTAGGCTAGTTGAGAACACCTTTATATAACCAGGTAGGCTAGTTGAGAACACCTTTATTTAACCAGGTAGGCTAGTTGAGAACACCTTTATTTAACCAGGTAGGCTAGTTGAGAACACCTTTATTTAACCAGGTAGGCTAGTTGAGAACACCTTTATTTAACCAGGTAGGCTAGTTGAGAACACCTTTATATAACCAGGTAGGCTAGTTGAGAACACCTTTATTTAACCAGGTAGGGTAGTTGAGAACACCTTTATTTAACCAGGTAGGCTAGTTGAGAACACCTTTATTTAACCAGGTAGGCTAGTTGAGAACACCTTTATTTAACCAGGTAGGCTAGTTGAGAACACCTTTATATAACCAGGTAGGCTAGTTGAGAACACCTATATATAACCAGGTAGGCTAGTTGAGAACACCTTTATTTAACCAGGTAGGCTAGTTGAGAACACCTTTATTTAACCAGGTAGGCTAGTTGAGAACACCTTTATTTAACCAGGTAGGCTAGTTGAGAACACCTTTATATAACCAGGTAGGCTAGTTGAGAACACCTTTATATAACCAGGTAGGCTAGTTGAGAACACCTTTATTTAACCAGGTAGGCTAGTTGAGAACACCTATATATAACCAGGTAGGCTAGTTGAGAACACCTTTATTTAACCAGGTAGGCTAGTTGAGAACACCTTTATTTAACCAGGTAGGCTAGTTGAGAACACCTTTATTTAACCAGGTAGGCTAGTTGAGAACACCTTTATTTAACCAGGTAGGCTAGTTGAGAACACCTTTATATAACCAGGTAGGCTAGTTGAGAACACCTTTATTGAACCAGGTAGGCTAGTTGAGAACACCTTTATTTAACCAGGTAGGCTAGTTGAGAACACCTTTATTTAACCAGGTAGGCTAGTTGAGAACACCTTTATTTAACCAGGTAGGCTAGTTGAGAACACCTTTATTTAACCAGGTAGGCTAGTTGAGAACAAGTTCTCATTTACAACTGCGACCTGGCCAAGATAAAGCAAAGCAGTTCGACACATGAAACAACACAGAGTTACACATGGAGTAAACAAACATACAGTCAATAATACAGTAGAAAAAATAAAGTCTATATACAGTGTGTGCAAATGGTGTGAGGAGGGAGGCAATAAATAGGCCATAGTAGCGAAGTAAGTAATTACAATTTAGCAGATTAACACTGGAGTGATAGATGAGCAGATGATGATGTGCAAGTAGAAATACTGGTGTGCAAAAGAGCAGAAAGTAAATAAAAGCAATTTGTTACAGTCATTGGCAGTAGAGAATTAGAAGGAAAGGCGGCCAAAGGGGGTGTTGGATTTCTGGAGCGCGTGCTACGGGTAGGTGTTGTTATCGTGACCAGTGAGCTGAGATAAGGCGGAGCTTTACCTAGCATCAATTTATAGATGAACTGGAGCCAGTGGGTTTGGAGACGAATATGTAGTGAGCGTACAGGTTGCAGTGGTGAGTAGTTTATGGGGCTTTGGTGACAAAACGAATGGCACTGTGATAGACTGAATCCAGTTTGCTGAGTAGAGTGTTGGAGGCTATTTTGTAAATGTCATTGCCGAAGTCAAGGATTGGTAGGATGGTCAGTTTTACGAGGGTATGATTGGCAGCATGAGTGAAGGGTACTTTGTTGTGATCTAGATTTAATTTTAGGATTGGAGATGTTTAATATGAGTCTGGAAGGAGAGTTTACAGTCTAGCCAGACACCTAGGTACTTATAGATGTCCACATATTCTAAGTTAGAACTGCCCAGAGTAGTGATGCAAGTCGGGAGGGCAGGTGGGGGCAGCAATGCGAGCAGTGAACAAGTTGAAAAGCATGCATTTGGTTTTACTAGCGTTTAAGAGCAGTTGGAGGCCACGGAAAGAGTGTTGTATGGCATTGAAGCTTGTTTGGAGGTTAGATAACACATCATTTTAGAAAGAGAGGGTCCAGATTGTCTAGCCCGGCTGATTTGTAGGGGTCCAGGTTTTGCAACTCCTTCAGAACATCTGCTATCTGGATTTGGGTGAAGGGGAAGCTGGGGAGGCTTGGGCAAGTAGCAGCGGGGGGTGCAGAGGTGTTGGCCGGGGTTGGGGTAGCCAGGAGGAAAGCTGTAGAGAAATGCTTATTGCTTATTGAAATTCTCTGGTGTATTTATCGGTGGTGACAGTGTTACCTCTCCTCAGTGCAGTTGGCAGCTTGGAGGAGGTGCTCTTATTCTCTTTACAAAAAAGTTTGAAAAAGGCCTTTGCTTTCCTGACTGACTGCGTGTATTGGTTCCTGACTTCCCTGAACAGTTGCATATCGCGGGGACAATTCAATGCTAGTGCAGTACGCCACAGGATATTTTTGTGCTGGTCAAGGGCAGTCAACTCTGGAGTGAACCAAGGGCTATATCTGTTCTTAGTTCTACATTTTTTGAATGGGGCATGCTTATTTTAGGATGGTGAGGAAAGCACTTTTAAAGAACAACCAGGCGTCCTCTACTGATGGGATGAGGTCAGTATCCTTTCAGGATACCCAGGCCAGGTCAATTAGAAAGGCCTGCTCACTGAAGTGTTTTAGGGAGCGTTTGACAGTGATGAGGGGTGGTCGTTTGACCGCGGACCCATAGCGGATACAGGCAATGAGGCAGTATTTGGAGGGATCGCTGAGATCTTGATTGAAAACAGCAGAGGTTTATTTCGAGGGCAAGTTGGTCAGGATAAAATACATAAAAAATGGACAGTAAACATTTCACTCACAAAACTTCCCAAAAAATTAAGACATTTCAAATGTCACAGTAAGTGTTGTAATTAAGTCCCAAAGGGAATTTAAATTATCATAAATATGGGTTGTATTTACAATAGTGTTTGTTCTTTCTCTCTCTCTCTCTCTAGCATACACACTCCAGTTCTGCCTGCCTCCCCCTATTATACCCAATGCTGACATCTTAATGGCCAGCAAGGAATTTAAAATTGGTAAGTCAACAAGCATACACACAAACACACACACACACACACACACACACACACACACACACACACACACACACACACACACACACACACACACACACACACCCACACATACACACACACACACACACACACACACACACACACACACACACACACACACACACACAGTGTTGAGGAGAAACGGCTCCTCCATAGCAAGGACTACACATTCAATTGAGCCATGGCTGATTCACTGCCAAACTACAGTACCCAGAGGGCCATGGGTGAACAGGAAATTAATAATGATGACCCAAACAGAGCAAGAGGAGATTGTTGCATTTGAAATGATAGATCACATTTGGGTTGCATCCCAAATGAAACTTTAATCCCTATATAGTACACTACTTTAGACCAGAGTCCTATAGAACCCTATTCCCTATATAGTGCACTACTTTAGACCAGAGCCCTATGGAACCCTATTCCCTATATAGTACACTACTTTAGACCAGAGCCCTATAGAACCCTATTCCCTATATAGTGCACTACTTTAGACCAGAGCCCTATGGAACCCTATTCCCTATATAGGACACTACTTTAGACCAGAGCCCTATGTAGATATTGAGAGAGACAGATACATTATGGATGTTTCTTTGGGATGTTTCTCCTTTTCAGTTTGAAATAATGAAGAAAAATCCACAGTACTTACTCTCTCTGTCCCTCCCCTAACCTCCCTCCCCCTATCCTCCCTCCCCCTCCCTCCCTCCCTCCCTCCCTCCCTCCTCCCTCCCTCCCTCCCTCCCTCCCTCCCTCCCTCCCTCCCTCCCTCCCTCTCCAGGTGATATAGTGCGTTACAGGTGTCTACCAGGGTACCAGTTGAGTGGGAACAACATTCTGACCTGTCGTCTGGGGACTCACCTGGAGTTTCAGGGACCTCCTCCCTCCTGTGAAGGTAAGAGGACTGATCTGCCTTTAACAAGATCAATTAACAAGATTACCTGGACAGGAGTGACCTGATTCTAGATCAATTAACCAGATTACCTGGACAGTGGTGACCTGATTCTAGATCAATTAACAAGATTACCTGGACAGGGGTGACCTGATTCTAGATCAATTAACAAGATTACCTGGACAAGGGTGACCTGATTCTATATCAATTAACAAGATTACCTGGACAAGGGTGACCTGATTCTATATCAATTAACAAGATTACCTGGACAGAGGTGACCTGATTCTATATCAATTAACAAGATTACCTGGACAGAGGTGACCTGATTCTATATCAATTAACAAGATTACCTGGACAGAGGTGACCTGATCCTAGATCAGCAGATCAGCCCCTTCACTCCAAGGGGTTTTTACATCGCTACATATATTTTCCTCCAGATGACACATATTGTCAGAGTTCATCAACATGGGTAATAATTCCTGACATAATGTATATTTATTTATTTATTTATACCCATGTGCCCTGCATTTTAACTGCAAATAAATACTTCATTGATGGAACATTTGGATGGAAGATCTCACTGTGCAGGTGGATCAAAGAGCACCAATCCATCACACCTCACCCCTTCTTAAGCTGTCTCATAAAAACCTTACAACGCTCTCTCTCTCTCTCTCTCTCTCTCTCTCTCATAACACTCATAACACTTGCTGTCTCTCTCTCTCTCTCTCTCTCTGTCTCTGTCTCTGTCTCTGTCTCTGTCTCTTTGTCTCTCTCTCTCTCTCTCTCTCTCTCTCTCTCTCTCTCATAACACTTGCTGTCTCTCTCTCTCTCTCTCTCTCTCTCTCTCTCTCTCTCTCTCTCTCTCTCTGTCTCTCTCTCTCTCTCTCTCTCTCTCTGTTTCTCTCTCTCTCTCTCATAACACTTGCTGTCTCTCTTTTAAATGGGCTTTATTGGCATGGGAAACAAATGTTAACATTGCCAAGCAAGTGGAGTAGCTAATATACACAAGTGAAATACACAATAAAAATTAACAGTAAACATTTCTCTCTCTCTCTCTCTGTGTGCTGTGCTGTTGTGTCCCATGAGAGTGGAGGAGACTATTGAGTTGTCATACACGCCGTAAAGTCAACCTCCCCAAGGACCCGATGATAGCCTTGTTCCTCCTATACTAAGGTGTGATAATGGGGAGAATGCTTCCTCAGGGACCCACTCGGTGGCTCAATGACAGACACTATTCTCTCTCTCCGTCTCTCGGCAGACACTGATCTCTCTCACACATACAGTGCATTCAGAAAGTACTCCGACCTCTTGACTTTCTCCATGTTGGCACATTTAAAAAGTTGGCACATTTATAAAAAGTTGAAAATATAACTACCTAATTTACATAAGTATTCAGATCCTTTGCTATGAAACTGTAAATTGAGCTCAGGTGCGTCCTGTTTCCATTTATCATCCTTGAGATGTTTCTACAATTTGATTGGATTGGACACCACCTGTGGTAAATTCTATTGATTGGACATGATTTGGAAAGGCTCACACCTGTCTATATGAGGTCACACAGTTGACAGTGCATGGTAGAGCAAAAACCAAACCATGAGGTCGAAGGAATTGTCCGTAGAGCTCCGAGACAGGATTGTGTCAAGGCACAGATCTGGGGAAGGGTACCAAAACATTTATTCAGCATCGAAGGTCCCCAAGAACATATCGGCCTCCATCATTCTTAAATGGAAGAAGTTTGGAACCACCAAGACTCTTCCTAGAGCTTGACAGCACCTACAGGGTTCTCAAGCCATGAGAAACAAGATTCTCTGGTCTGATTAAACCAAGATTGAACTCTTTGGCCTGAATGCCAAGCGTCACATCTGGAGGAAACCTGCCACCAACCCTACGGTGAAATATTGGGGTGGCAGCATCATGCAGTGGGGATGTTTTTCAGCATTAGGGACTGGGAGACTAGTCAGGATTGAGGGAAACATGAACGGAGCAAAGTACAGAGAGATCCTTGATGAAAACCTGCTCAGGATCTGACTGGGGTGAAGGTTCAACTTCCAACAGGACAACGACCCTAAGCACACAGCCAAGACAATGCAAGAGTGGCTTCAGGACAAGTCTCTGAATATTCTTGAGTGGTCCAACCAGATCCTGGACTTGAACCGGACTGAACATCTCTGGAGGGACCTGAAATAGCTGTGCAGCGACGCAACCCATCCAATCTGACAGAGCTTGAGAGGATCTGCAGAGTAGAATGGGAGAAACTCCCCAAATACAGGTTGTACCAAGCTTGTAGCGTCATACCCAGGAAGACTGGAGGCAGTAATCTCTGCAAAAGAAAGTACTGAGTAAAGGGTCTGAATACTTATGTAAAAGTCATGTTTCCTTTTATAAATACTTTCCGGACTGTATCTCTTCTTTTCTCCCTCCCCTCACATCACCAGTAGGATTTCAGCTGTTATAAAAACCTCATGAAACACAGGCACCGTATCATTCATGTTAATCTGGAGAAAATGCAAATGCACTCAGCATGTGGGAAATAGGCATAAGAGAACGGATGGTGATATAACGAGAGAGGGAGAGAGAGTGGGACGGAAACTAAAAGAGTGGGACAGAAACAGAGAAAGGGAGAGAGAGTGGGACAGAAACTGAAAGAGTGGGACAGAAACTGAAAGAGTGGGACAGAAACAGAGAGAGTGGGACAGAAACTGAGAGAGTGGGACAGAAACTGAGAGAGTGGGACAGAAACTGAGAGAGAGGGACAGAAACTGAGAGAGAGGGACAGAAACTGAGAGAGTGGGACAGAAACTGAGAGAGGGACAGAAACTGAAAGAGTTGGACAGAAACTGAGAGAGTGGGACAGAAACAGAGAGAGAGGGACAGAAACTGAGAGAATGGGACAGAAACTGAGAGAGTGGGACAGAAACTGAGAGAGTGGGACGGAAACTGAGAGAGAGGGACGGAAACTGAGAGAATGGGACAGAAACTGAAAGAGTGGGACAGAAACAGAGAGAGGGGACAGAAACTGAAAGAGTGGGACAGAAACTGAGAGAGTGGGACAGAAACTGAGAGAGTGGGACAGAAACTGAAAGAGTGGGACAGAAACAGAGAGAGTGGGACAGAAACTGAAAGAGTGGGACAGAAACTGAGAGAGTGGGACAGAAACTGAGAGAGTGGGACAGAAACTGAGAGAGTGGAACAGAAACTGAGAGAGTGGGACAGAAACTGAAAGAGTGGGACAGAAACAGAGAGAGGGGACAGAAACTGAGAGTGTGGGAAAGAAACTGAGAGAGTGGGACAGAAACTGAGAGAGTGGGACAGAAACTGAGAGAGTGGGACAGAAACTGAAAGAGTGGGACAGAAACTGAGAGAGAGGGACAGAAACTGAGAGAGGTAGCAGAAAGAGTGGGACAGAAACTGAGAGAGTGGGACAGAAACTGAAAGAGTGGGACAGAAACAGAGAGAGTGGGACAGAAACAGAGAGAGTGGGACAGAAACAGAGAGAGTGGAACAGAAACAGAGAGAGTGGAACAGAAACAGAGAGAGTGGGACAGAAACAGAGAGAGTGGGACAGAAACAGAGAGATTGGGACAGAAACAGAGAGAGTGGGACAGAAACAGAGAGAGTGGGACAGAAACAGAGAGAGTGGGACAGAAACAGAGAGAGTGGGACAGAGAGAGTGGGACAGAGAGAGTGGGACAGAAACAGAGAGAGTGGGACAGAAACAGAGAGAGTGGGACAGAAACTGAGAGAGTGGGACAGAGAGAGTGGGACAAACTGAGAGAGAGGGACAGAAACTGAAAGAGTGGGACAGAAACAGAGAGTGGGACAGAAACTGAAAGAGTTGGACAGAAACAGAGAGAGTGGGACAGAGAGAGTGGGACAGAAACTGAGAGAGTGGGATGTAAACAGAGAGAGGGGACAGAAACAGAGAGAGTGGGACAGAGAGAGTGGGACAGAAACTGAGAGAGTGGGACGGAAACTGAGAGAGAGGGACGGAAACTGAGAGAGTGGGACAGAAACAGAGAGAGTGGGACAGAAACTGAAAGAGTGGGACAGAAACAGAGAGAGTGGGACAGAAACAGAGAGAGTGGGACAGAAACAGAGAGAGTGGAACAGAAACAGAGAGAGTGGAACAGAAACAGAGAGAGTGGGACAGAAACAGAGAGAGGGGACAGAAACAGAGAGATTGGGACAGAAACAGAGAGAGTGGGACAGAAACAGAGAGAGTGGGACAGAAACAGAGAGAGTGGGACAGAAACAGAGAGAGTGGGACAGAAACAGAGAGAGTGCGACAGAAACAGAGAGAGTGGGACAGAAACAGAGAGAGTGGGACAGAAACAGAGAGAGTGGGACAGAAACTGAGAGAGTGGGACGGAAACTGAGAGAGTGGGACGGAAACTGAGAGAGAGGGACAGAAACTGAAAGAGTGGGACAGAAACAGAGAGTGGGACAGAAACTGAAAGAGTTGGACAGAAACAGAGAGAGTGGGACAGAGAGAGTGGGACAGAAACTGAGAAAGTGGGATGTAAACAGAGAGAGTGGGACAGAAACAGAGAGAGTGGGACAGAGAGAGTGGGACAGAAACTGAGAGAGTGGGACGGAAACTGAGAGAGAGGGACGGAAACTGAGAGAGTGGGACAGAAACAGAAACAGAGAGAGTGGGACAGAAACAGAGAGAGGGACAGAGAGAGTGGGACAGAAACAGAGAGAGTGGGACAGAGAGAGGGACAGAAACAGAGAGAGTGGGACAGAGAGAGTGGGACAGAAACAGAGAGAGTGGGACAGAAACAGAGAGAGTGGGACAGAAACAGAGAGAGGGGACAGAGAGAGTGGGACAGAAACTGAGAGAGTGGGACGGAAACAGAGAGAGTGGGACAGAAACAGAGAGAGTGGGACAGAGAGAGTGGGACAGAAACTGAGAGAGTGGGACGGAAACTGAGAGAGAGGGACGGAAACTGAGAAAGTGGGACAGAAACAGAGAGAGGGGACAGAGAGAGTGGGACAGAAACAGAGAGAGTGGGACAGAGAGACAGAAACAGAGAGAGTGACAGAGAGTGGGACAGAAACAGAAACAGAGAGAGTGGGACAGAAACAGAGAGAGTGGGACAGAAACAGAGAGAGTGGGACAGAAACAGAGAGAGTGGGACAGAAACAGAGAGAGTGGGACAGAAACAGAGAGAGTGGGACAGAAACAGAGAGAGTGGGACAGAAACAGAGAGAGTGGGACAGAAACAGAGAGAGGGGACAGAAACAGAGAGAGTGGGACAGAGAGAGTGGGACAGAAACTGAGAGAGTGGGACGGAAACAGAGAGAGGGGACAGAAACAGAGAGAGTGGGACAGAGAGAGTGGGACAGAAACTGAGAGAGTGGGACGGAAACTGAGAGAGAGGGACGGAAACTGAGAGAGTGGGACAGAAACAGAGAGAGTGGGACAGAGAGAGTGGGACAGAAACAGAGAGAGTGGGACAGAGAGAGTGGGACAGAAACAGAGAGAGTGGGACAGAGAGAGTGGGACAGAAACAGAGAGAGTGGGACAGAGAGAGTGGGACAGAAACAGAGAGAGTGGGACAGAAACAGAGAGAGTGGGACAGAAACAGAGAGAGTGGGACAGAGAGAGTGGGACAGAGAGAGTGGGACAGAGAGAGTGGGACAGAAACAGAGAGAGTGGGACAGAAACAGAGAGAGTGGGACAGAAACAGAGAGAGTGGGACAGAACCAGAGAGAGGGAGCAGAAAGACTGTGCTGCAAAAGGCCTCCTCACCCTTCATGTTGTCATTCATCTGGCCTGCTAATAGTTTCCCCTGTGGTGAAGGGAACCTTTATACCCAGGGCCAACAGTTCCAGTTGACACAGTCCACAACCTGTCACTCAGAGAGAGGTTTGGGAGAAGGAAGGAGAGAGAGAGAGGTGGGGGAGAGGGAAGGAGAGAGGGAGGGAAGGAAGGCGAGAGGGAGAGAGAGGTGGGGGGAGAGGGAAGGAGGGAGAGAGGGAAGGCGAGAGGGAGAGAGAGGTGGGGGAGAGGGAAGGAGAGAGAGAGAGGGTTAGGGAGAGGGAAAGAGAGAGAGAGAGAGAGAGAGAGAGTGTGGGGAGAGAGAGGTGGGGAGAGGGAAGGAGAGAGAGAGAAGGTTAGGAAGAGGGAAAGAGAGAGAGAGAGAGAGAGGTGGGGGAGAGGGAAGGAGAGAGAGGGAAGGCGAGAGGGAGAGAGAGGTGGGGGAGAGGGAAGGAGAGAGAGAGTTAGGGAGAGGGAAAGAGAGAGAGAGAGAGAGAGGGAGAGAGAGAGAGGTGGGGGAGAGGGAAGGAGAGAGAGAGAGGGTTAGGAAGAGGGAAAGAGAGAGATAGAGAGAGAGAGAGAGGTGGGGGAGAGGGAAGGAGAGAGAGAGGGAAGGCGAGAGGGAGAGAGAGGGGGGGAGAGGGAAGGAGAGAGAGAGTTAGGGAGAGGGAAAGAGAGAGAGAGAGAGAGAGAGAGGTGGGGGAGAGGGAAGGAGAGAGAGAGAGAGAGGGGTGGGGAGGCAGGTTAGAGGTGGGCCGGAGAGATAGAAAGCTTTGACTATGTACAGACTCAGTGAGCATAGCCTTGCTATTGAGAAAGGCCGCCGTAAGCAGACCTGGCTCTCAAGAGTAGACAGGCTATGTGCTCACTGCCCACAAAATGAGGTGGAAACTGAGCTGCACTTCCTAACCTCCTGCCCAATGTATGACCATATTAGAGACACATATTTCCCTCAGGTTACACAAATCCATAAAGAATTAGAAAGCAAACCCAATTTTGATAAACTTCCAATGGGTGAAATTCAGTAGTATCACAGCAGCAAGATTTGTGACCTGATGCCACAAGAAAAGTTCAACCAGTGAAGAACAAACACCATTGTAAATACAACCCATATTTATGCTTATTTATTTTCCCTTTTGTATTTTAACTATTTGCACTGCATTGTTACAGCATATATATATATATATATATGTTATATGACATTTGAAATGTCTTTATTATTTTGGGGTTTCTGTGATGTTTACTGTTTACTGTTTTATTGTTTATTTTTATTTTATTGTTTATTTTCACTTTTGTTATCTATTTCACTTTTTTTGGGCAATGTTAACATATGTTTCCCATGCCAATAAAGCCCCTTAAATATAAATTGAAATTAAATCGAGAGGAGTGGGGGATAGAGAGGACAGGAGGGAGAGAAGAGAGAGAAGTATGAGAGAATGTGAATATAGCAGAAAGAGATTTTTCAATAAGAATCAGAGGAGCAAAGAGGCCCTAGAGGTGAGCGAGGGAATGAGGAGGGAAGGGGGAGGGAAGGGGGAGGGAAGGGGGAGAGAGAGAGAGAGACAGAGAGAGAGAGAGAGAGAGAGTTTAGAAAGCTGGAGAAGAAAGAAAGAGACTGCCAACTGAGCACAAGGATCAAGACTAGGGGGAGGAGGGGAATCTGTCTAAGAAAGAGAAAGAGAGATTTTTTTTTTTCAAACCCCATTGGACGAGGTCAGAGGGGAGGGACCTCTGGCTTTCTCTTCCAATGGGTTTTGATAAGGAGGTGAGGAGAGAGGAGGCGAGGATTCGCAATTGAGATTCTCCCAGGGAGTTGGAGGGCAGTGAGGAGCTCATTGAAATGCAGGGGATATCCAAGCTGCAGCTGCAACTATCAAATCACTGCTTTTAGCCTTGACAACTGCACCACACACACACATGGACACACGCACGTACATGCACACGGACACACTGAGGAGGCGCGCGCACACACTCACCCCATCCCACGTGTCTGGTTCCTAGATGTGATCTGCGTGGGCAGATTACACACGATGGTGGAATCACTGTTCTAATTCTGTAGTGAAGTTCCAACTGGTTCCCCTCTCTCTCTCTCTCTCTCTCTCTCTCTCTCTCTCTCTCTCTCTCTCTCTGTCTCTCTCTCTGTCTCTCTCTCTGTCTCTCTCTCTCTGTCTCTCTCTCTCTCTCTCTCTCTCTCCCTCTCCCTCTCTCTCTCTCAGATTATTCAAAGTAACCACCTTTTGCCTTGATGAAAGCGTTGCACTCTCTATGCCAGTCTCTCAACCAGCTTCACCTGGAATGTTTTTCAAACAGTCTTGAAAGAGTTGTCACATATGCTGAGCACTTGGCTGCTTTTCCTTTTTGTCTGTGGTCCAACTCCCAAACCATCTCAACTTGGTTGAGGTCGGGTGATTGTGGAGGCAGCACTCAATCACTCTCCTTCTTGGTCAATTTGCCCGTACACAGCCTGGAGGTGTGTTGGGTCATTGTCCTGTTGAAATACAAATGATAGTCCCACTAAACGCAAACCGGATGTTATGTTGTATCACTGTGGAATGCTGTGGTAGCCATGCTGGTTAGTTGTGTCCTGTGAATTCTAAATAGGAGGACAGGCAGGACCACCCCACACCATCACAACTCCTCCTCCATGCTACATGTTGGGACAATCAGGAGACAATCTAGAGCTGCCCACTTGCATGGGCTCCGGAGGAGGAGGTCCATGGGCTCTGGAGGAGGAGGTCCATGGGCTCCGGAGGAGGAGGTCCATGGGCTCCGGAGGAGGAGGTCCATGGGCTCCAGAGGAGGAGGTCCATGGGCTCCAGAGGAGGAGGAGGTCCATGGGCTCCGGAGGAGGAGGTCCATGGGCTCCGGAGGAGGAGGTCCATGGGCTCCGGAGGAGGAGGTCCATGGGCTCCGGAGGAGGAGGTCCATGGGCTCCGGAGGAGGAGGTCCATGGGCTCCGGAGGAGGAGGTCCATGGGCTCCGGAGGAGGAGGTCCATGGGCTCCGGAGGAGGAGGTCCATGGGCAGCACCCGGGCTTTAATTCCCTCCGATAATCCGTGAAGGGTCGAAAAGGGACTCCAGGTTCTCGTGTAAAAAATGCTGAAGGTTTTGGCGCAGCCGAAGTAGCTTCCGGACACCGGAGAATCGAACACCTTCCTCCGCCATGAAATCCTCCAGACTAAGTATTGTTTCTCCCACACCATTTACTCAAAAGTTTACAAGTTTATTGACTTTCAAAACTGTACTGTATGATATATCATATTTCTAGAGTCTCTTTTATGTAAAAAATACGATTTCAATTGTTACCAACCGGTCGGTCGCAAATATTGTTTGCAAGTCTCTTTCACTTTTTTAATTTTGTTAAGGATCTTTCCCTCTTAAGGATCTTTCCCTCTTAAGGATCTTTCCCTCTTAAGGATCTTTCCCTCTTAAGGATCTTTCCCTTTTTTTTCCCCAATTTTCACCTAAAATGACGTACCTAAATCTAACTGCCTTTAGCTCAGGCCATGAAGCAAGGATATGCATATTCTTACCATTTGAAAGGAAACACTTTGAAGTTTGTGGAAATGTGAAAGGAGTGTAGGAAAATATAACTCAATATATCTGGTAGAAGATAATCCAAAGAAAAAAATCAATTGTTCTTTTGCATCTATGAAATGCAAGAGAAAAGCCATAATGTATTATTCCAGCCCAGGTGCAATTTAGATGTTGGCCACTAGGTGGCAGCAGTGACTGTGCAAAGTTTTAGACTGATCCAATGAACCATTGCATTTCTGTTTCAAAATGATGTATCAAGACTCCCCAAATGTGTCTAATTTGTTTATCAATAACATTATGTTCAAATTTGTGCACTCTCCTCAAACAATAGCAATGGTAGTATTTCACTGTAATAGCTACTGTAAACTGGACAGTGCAGTTTAACAAGAATTGAAGCTTTCTGCCAATATCAGATATGTCCTGGGAATTTTTCTTGTTGCTTTCAACCGCATGCTAAAGCCACATTAGCCTAGTTAGCTCAACCGTCCCGTGGATGGGACACCGATCCCGAAGAAGATTTATTAAAGCGACCAGTGTTCCATGACTATGTATATAGGCCAGCAGCCTCTAAGGTTCAGTGCAGGATACTAGACGGAGGCTGGCTAGATACCCCCCAAAAAAAAAGACTTATATAGTACTTTAAAGTATTTTTTCTCACTTAAGTACTTTCCACCACTGCTGATGGCCTGGGGATGAAAGCTGTTTTTCTCTCAGTTAGTACTTTACACCACTGCTAGTGGTGACTGCTAGTGGTGACTGCTAGTGGTGACTGCTAGTGGTGACTGTTGAACAATCTGATGGCCTGGGGATGAAAGCTGTTTTTCCAGTCTCTCGGTCCCAGCTTTGATACACCTGTACTGTCTCCGACCTTCTATATGGTAGTTGGGTGAACAGGTGACCTTCTAGATGGTAGTTGGGTGAACAGGTTACCTTCTAGATGGTAGTTGGGTGAACAGGTGACCTTCTAGATGGTAGTTGGGTGAACAGGTGACCGTACCACTCACTGGAGAGCCCTGCGGTTGAATATGGGGCAATTGCTGTACCAGGAGGTAATACAGCCTGACAGGAAGCTGTCAATGGTGCATCTGTAGAAGTTGGTGAGGGTCTTAGGGGTCAAAGCCAAATTTCTTCAGCCTCACCACACTGTCTGTGTGAATGGCCCATTTCAGGTTGTCAGTGGCCCATCAAGGAACTTGAAGCTATTCACCTTCTCCACTGCGGTCCTGTCACTGTGATTGGGGGCGGGCTCTCTTCCGTCTCCTTGAAGTCCACGATCAGCTCCTTTGGCATAGGGAGAGATTGAATATGCTTTGAGGACACTGGTCTGGGCCCGGCAGCCTTGCTAGGGTTAACCCGTAAGAGTCTAAACCCCGAAGGGGGCTAGACAGTCGATTTTTCTCCAAATGGTTCTTGGTACCTTCATATGAGTCTTGTGAGGTCTGTGGATGTCCTATATCAGTGTGTAGCCAAAACGGTTTGAACATACAGACAAAAGTTGCCAGATCGGCTTCAGACAAGTTCCAAGACTCTTGTGGGTGTCGTAGAGCACAACGGATAGAGCATTCGAGCACAATCTCTGTCTCTCTCTGTCTCTGTCTGTCTCTCTCTGTCTCTGTCTGTCTCTCTCTCTGTCTCTGTCTCTCTCTGTCTCTCTCTGTCTCTGTCTCTCTCTCTGTCTCTCTCTCTCTCTCTCTCTCTGTCTCTCTCTCTCTGTCTCTCTCTCTCTCTCTCTGTCTCTCTCTCTCTGTCTCTCTCTCTCTCTCTCTCTCTCTCTCTCTGTCTCTCTCTCTCTCTCTCTCTCTCTCTGTCTCTCTCTCTCTGTCTCTCTCTCTCTCTCTCTGTCTCTCTCTCTCTCTCTCTCTGTCTCTCTCTCTCTGTCTCTATCTCTGTCTCTCTTTCTGTCTTTTTCTCTGTCTCTCTCTCTCTCTCTGTCTCACTGGGTCTCTCTCTCTGTCTCTCTCTCTGTCTCTCTCTGTCTCTCTCTCTGTCTCTCTCTGTCTCTCTCTGTCTCTCTCTGTGTCTCTCTCTCTCTCTGTCTCACTGGGTCTCTCTCTGTCTCTCTCTGTTTCTCTCTGTCTCTCTCTCTGTCTCAATTCAATTCAATTCAATTCAATTCAAGGGCTTTATTGGCATGGGAAACATGTGTTAACATTGCCAAAGCAAGTGAGGTAGATAATATATAAAGTGAAATAAAGAATAAAAATTAACAGTAGACATCACACATACAGAAGTTTCAAAACAATCAAGACATTACAAATGTCAAATTATATATATATATATATATACAGTGTTTTAACAATGTACAAATGGTAAAGGACACAAGATAAAATAAATAAGCATAGATATGGGTTGTATTTACAATGGTGCGTGTTCTTCACTGGTTGCCCTTTTCTCGTGGCAACAGGTCACAAATCTTGCTGCTTTGATGGCACACTGTGGAATTTCACCCAGTAGGCATGGGAGTTTTTCAAAATTGGATTTGTTTTCGAATTCTTTGTGGATCTGTGTAATCTGAGGGAAATATGTCTCTCTAATATGGTCATACATTGGGCAGGAGGTTAGGAAGTGCAGCTCAGTTTCCACCTCATTTTGTGGGCAGTGAGCACATAGCCTGTCTTCTCTTGAGAGCCATGTCTGCCTACGGCGGCATTTCTCAATAGCAAGGCTATGCTAGCTGAGTCTGTACATAGTCAAAGCTTTCCTTAATTTTGGGTCAGTCACAGTGGTCAGGTATTCTGCCGCTGTGTACTCTCTGTGTAGGGCCAAATAGAATTCTAGTTTGCTCTGTTTTTTTGTTAATTCTTTCCAATGTGTCAAGTAATTATCTTTTTGTTTTCTCATGATTTGGTTGGGTCTAATTGTGCTGCTGTCCTGGGACTCTGTAGGGTGTGTTTGTGAACAGAGCCCCAGGACCAGCTTGCTTAGGGGACTCTTCTCCAGGTTCATCTCTCTGTAGGTGATGGCTTTGTTGTGGAAGGTTTGGGAATCGCTTCCTTTTAGGTGGTTATAGAATTTAACAGCTCTTTTCTGGATTTTGATAATTAGTGAGTATCAGCCTAATTCTGCTCTGCATGCATTATTTGGTGTTCTACGTTGTACACGGAGGATATTTTTGCAGAATTCTGCGTGCAGAATCTCAATTTGGTGTTTGTCCCATTTTGTGAAGTCTTGGTTGGTGAGCGGACCCCAGACCTCACAACCATAAAGGGCAATGGGCTCTATGACTGATTCAAGTATTTTTAGCCAGATCCTAATTGGTATGTTGAAATTTATGTTCCTTTTGATGGCATAGAATGCCCTTCTTGCCTTGTCTCTCAGATCGTTCACAGCTTTGTGGAAGTTACCTGTGGCGCTGATGTTTAGGCCAAGGTATGTATAGTTTTTGTGTGCTCTAGGGCAACAGTGTCTAGATGGAATTTGTATTTGTGGTCCTGGTGACTGGACCTTTTTTGGAACAACATTATTTTGGTCTTACTGAGATTTACTGTCAGGGCCCAGGTCTGACAGAATCTGTGCATAAGATCTAGGTGCTGCTATAGGCCCTCCTTGGTTGGGGACAGAAGTACCAGATCATCAGCAAACAGCAGACATTTGACTTCGGATTCTAGTAGGGTGAGGCCGGGTGCTGCAGACTTTTCTAGTGCCCGCGCCAGTTCATTGATATATATGTTGAAGAGGGTGGGGCTTAAGCTGCATCCCTGTCTAACCCCACGACCCTGTGTGAAGAAATCTGTGTTTTTTTGCCAATTTTAACCGCACACTTGTTGTTTGTGTACATGGATTTTATGATGTCGTATGTTTTACCCCCAACACCACTTTCCATCAGTTTGTATAGCAGACCCTCATGCCAAATTGAGTCGAAGGCTTTTTTTTGAAATCAACAAAGCATGAGAAGACTTTGCCTTTGTTGTGGTTTGTTTGGTTATCAATTAGGGTGTGCAGGGTGAATACATGGTCTGTTGTACGGTAATTTGGTAAAAGCCAATTTGACATTTGCTCAGTACATTGTTTTCATTGAGGAAATGTACGAGTCTGCTGTTAATGACAATGCAGAGGATTTTCCCAAGGTTACTGTTGACGCATATTCCACGGTAGTTATTGGGGTCAAATTTGTCTCCACTTTTGTGGATTGGGGTGATCAGTCCTTGGTTTCAAATACTGGGGAAGATGCCAGAGCTAAGAATGATGTTAAAAAGTTTTAGGATAGCCAATTGGAATTTGTTGTCTGTATATTTGATCATTTCATTGAGGATACCATCAACACCACAGGCCTTTTTGGGTTGGAGGGTTTTTATTTTGTCTTGTAACTCATTCAATGTAATTGGAGAATCCAGTGGGTTCTGGTAGTCTTTAATAGTTGATTCTAAGATCTGTATTTGATCATGTATATGTTTATATGTATATGTTATATGTCTCTCTCTCTCTCCTTTGTCTCTCTCTCTGTCTGTCTTTTTTCTCTGTCTCACTGGGTCTCTCTCTCTTTCACTTTCTCTTTACATTGCTAAAGCAAGTGAAATGAACACCCATGAAAGTATCTCCCTCTGTTTATCTCTCTCTCTCTCTCTCTGTTTATCTTTTTTTCTGTCCCTACAGTCTCTCAACAGTAATATATCCATAATGTAGACAGTCTCCTCCCACTTCACCTTGGTCTATTGTGTTGTAAACATGGGGGAGTTCATCTCGCTCACAAAGCTTAGTTAACACCACTGAGGCACTGAGCTGCATCAACAGACGAATGACAGTTGGTAAATCCATTAAGGCGACACAACAGGCTATGTTTATTCGATTTATCCAACCCTCCTCCTCTTTATCCCACAGCACAAGCGGACAGCTTTTGGTTAAACCTACATAATCACATTCAACAAGAATGTATTCCACGACCAACTCCTTATCCACCTCCCCTGTCTCTCTGACTTCCAGAGTTGATCCTCCCTGTCTCTCTGACTTCCAGAGTTGATCCTCCTTGTCTCTCTGACTTCCAGAGTTGATCCTCCCTGTCTCTCTGACTTCCAGAGTTGATACTCCTTGTCTCTCTGACTTCCAGAGTTGATCCTCCCTGTCTCTCTGACTTCCAGAGTTGATACTCCTTGTCTCTCTGACTTCCAGAGTTGATCCTCCTTGTCTCTCTGACTTCCAGAGTTGATCCTCTCTGTCTCTCTAACTTCCAGAGTTGATCCTCCCTGTCTCTCTGACTTCCAGAGTTGATCCTCCTTGTCTCTCTGACTTCCAGAGTTGATCCTCCTTGTCTCTCTGACTTCCAGAGTTGATCCTCCCTGTCTCTCTGACTTCCAGAGTTGATCCTCCTTGTCTCTCTGACTTCCAGAGTTGATCCTCTCTCTCTCTGACTTCCAGAGTTGATCCTCCTTGTCTCTCTGACTTCCAGAGTTGATCCTCTCTCTCTCTCTGACTTCCAGAGTTGATCCTCTCTCTCTCTCTGACTTCCAGAGTTGATCCTCTCTCTCTCTGACTTCCAGAGTTGATCCTCCTTGTCTCTCTGACTTCCAGAGTTGATCCTCTCTCTCTCTGACTTCCAGAGTTGATCCACCTTGTCTCTCTGACTTCCAGAGTTGATCCTCCCTGTCTCTCTGACTTCCAGAGTTGATCCTCCCTGTCTCTCTGACTTCCAGAGTTGATCCTCCTTGTCTCTCTGACTTCCAGAGTTGATCCTCCTTGTCTCTCTGACTTCCAGAGTTGATCCTCTCTCTCTCTCTGACTTCCAGAGTTGATCCTCCTTGTCTCTCTGACTTCCAGAGTTGATCCTCCCTGTCTCTCTGACTTCCAGAGTTGATCCTCCTTGTCTCTCTGACTTCCAGAGTTGATCCTCCCTGTCTCTCTGACTTCCAGAGTTGATCCTCTCTGTCTCTCTGACTTCCAGAGTTGATCATCCTTGTCTCTCTGACTTCCAGAGTTGATCTTCCTTGTCTCTCTGACTTCCAGAGTTGATCCTCCTTGTCTCTCTGACTTCCAGAGTTGATCCTCCCTGTCTCTCTGACTTCCAGAGTTGATCCTCCCTGTCTCTCTGACTTCCAGAGTTGATCCTCCTTGTCTCTCTGACTTCCAGAGTTGATCCTCCTTGTCTCTCTGACTTCCAGAATTGATCCTCCCTGTCTCTCTGACTTCCAGAGTTGATCCTCCTTGTCTCTCTGACTTCCAGAGTTGATCCTCTCTGTCTCTCTGACTTCCAGAGTTGATCCTCTCTGTCTCTCTGACTTCCAGAGTTGATCCTCCTTGTCTCTCTGACTTCCAGAGTTGATCCTCCTTGTCTCTCTGACTTCCAGAGTTGATCCTCCTTGTCTCTCTGACTTCCAGAGTTGATCCTCCCTGTCTCTCTGACTTCCAGAGTTGATCCTCCTTGTCTCTCTGACTTCCAGAGTTGATCCTCCCTGTCTCTCTGACTTCCAGAGTTGATCCTCTCTGTCTCTCTGACTTCCAGAGTTGATCCTCCCTGTCTCTCTGACTTCCAGAGTTGACTGGCTGTGTATTTATCATCGCTGTTCAATACTGAGCTTCTACTTCTTGTATTAAAGACATTCTGACTTATAGGTGCCTTCTCAGAAACAGCTATACCATCCTTAACCACGTTATGGCCTCTAGCCTAAACTAAAGTCCTGAGGTGGGTGGTGCATTTGGGTCGTTACACTAATTTAGGTTCCTTTTTGAATAGTAATTTTGTTGGAATAATTGGAAATTTAAAAAAAAAAAGTCAATTCTACCATAAAGAGTACCCGTTCAACTTAATAAAAAACACATTGTCCCATCTCAAGAGGTAAAATAAAACAATTTTTTTTACCTTAAAAAACAAACATCACTTGAAATAAATTGTCATGTTTAGACAGCCCCAAAATAGCTAGAGCTTTACAATGATGGTGATGTTTAAGTGGGTTAAAATATTCCTAGAGGGACATGACAAAATGACATTTTAGTCTTTATTGATAGGGTTAAAATATTCCTAGAGGGACATGACAAAATTACATTTTAGTCTTTATTGATAGGTGACCGACCGGCTCGATTCAGTCTGACGTTTGAAATTAGATTTTTTATTTTTTTACGTTGGATAAAAGTAGAGACTCGGAGCAACAACATCATACACTACAGTTGAGAAATATGAAAGTGGGAATGTAATTCTGCTTTGCTAAACTTGTTACCCCACTTTTGAGAAAATGGACCTTGAATGTCTTGGTACACCTACTGGAGAGCTCTTCTTTGTCTACACCCATTCAGCATTGTTCACACACTCTTAAGCATTAGCCCCACCCATCTCTTTTAGGATTCACATGTGAGGCCATGTGCTAAACAGAGTGAGTAGTGTAATAAACAACAAAAATTGTCAAGACTAAAGGCTGTACGTCTATCGACATGTCTATAGACAGTTGCCATAGTTACATCATAAACATTCTATTGTTGTCCGACATCAAACTTGTCGTTATGAAAAAGTATAAATGCAGAAAACTACAGGCTGCATGACATCAACAACTAAATGAATTTAGTATACGTCAAAATACTAGCTGGCTTTTTAACTAGTTAGCTAACATTAAGTTAGCTGGCTAACCAGTTCAAATAATGACCACATCATAGCTGATAATGTCTTAACTTTAGCTCATTTTTATTAAATATCACAGGAAAATAACAACAATTATTTACAAGTTAATGGTAAGCTAATTACAGAAAATAACGGAGGGTTGTGACAAAATAAAAGGCATTTTACCGGAGAACTTTAGTACTTGGACACTGTCTCTTTTACGTTATATCCTAATTATATCTGTTATATCCTAATTTAACTTTGGTGCAGGTCATGTTGTGCAGGTCATTAGTGCTGGGGCGGGACCAGTCATTAGTTAATGTTGGGGGGGGACCAGTCATTAGTGTTGTTGCGGGAACAGTCATTAGTTAATGTTGGGGGGGGGGCAGTCATTAGTTAGTGTTGGGCGGGACCAGTCATTAGTTAGTGTTGGGGGACCAGTCATTAGTGTTGGGGGGGAACAGTCATTAGTTAATGTTGGGGGGCAGTCATTAGTTAGTGTTGGGCGGGACCAGTCATTAGTTAATGTTGGGGGGGGACCAGTCATTAGTGTTGGGGCGGGAACAGTCATTAGTTAATGTTGGGGGGGGGGACCAGTCATTAGTTAGTGTTGGGGGGACCAGTCATTAGTTAGTGTTGGGGGGACCAGTCATTAGTTAGTGTTGGGGGGACCAGTCATTAGTTAGTGTTGGGGGAACAGTCATTAGTTAATGTTGGGGGGACCAGTCATTAGTTAATGTTGGGGGACCAGTCATTAGTTAGTGTTGGGGGGACCAGTCATTAGTTAGTGTTGGGGAGGACCAGTCATTAGTTAATGTTGGGGGGACCATTCATTAGTTAGTGTTGGGGAGGACCAGTCATTAGTTAATGTTGGGGGGGGACCAGTCATTAGTGTTGGGGGGACCAGTCATTAGTTAATGTTGGGGGCGACCATTCATTAGTTAGTGTTGGGGGGGGACCAGTCATTAGTTAGTGTTGGGGGGGGACCAGTCATTAGTGTTGGGGGGGACCAGTCATTAGTTAATGTTGGGGGGGACCATTCATTAGTTAGTGTTGGGGGGACCAGTCATTAGTTAGTGTTGGGGGGGACCAGTCATTAGTTAATGTTTGGGGGACCAGTCATTAGTGTTGGGGGGACCAGTCATTAGTTAGTGTTGGGGGGACCAGTCATTAGTGTTGGGAGGGACCAGTCATTAGTTAATGTTGGGGAGGGACCAGTCATTAGTTAGTGTTGGGGGACCAGTCATTAGTTTGTGTTAGGGAGGGACCAGTCATTAGTTAGTGTTGGGGGGACCAGTCATTAGTTAGTGTTGGGGAGGGACCAATTGTTAGTTAGTGTTGGGGGGACCAGTCATTAGTTAGTGTTGGGGGGACCAGTCATTAGTTAGTGTTGGGGAGGGACCAGTCATTAGTTAGTGTTGGGGAGGGACCAGTCATTAGTTAGTGTTGGGGGGGACCAGTCATTAGTTAGTGTTGGGGGACCAGTCATTAGTTAATGTTGGGGAGGGACCAGTCATTAGTTAGTGTTGGGGAGGGACCAGTCATTAGTGTTGGGGGAGGACCAGTCATTAGTTCATGTTGGGGGGACCAGTCATTAGTTAGTGTTGGGGGGACCAGTCATTAGTTAGTGTTGGGGGGACCAGTCATTAGTTAGTGTTTGGGGGGACCAGTCATTAGTTAATGTTGGGGGGGGACCAGTCATTAGTTAGTGTTGGGGGGGACCAGTCATTAGTTAGTGTTGGGGAGGGACCAGTCATTAGTTAGTGTTGGGGAGGGACCAGTCATTAGTTAGTGTTGGGGGACCAGTCATTAGTTAGTGTTGGGAGGGACCAGTCATTAGTTAGTGTTGGGGAGGGACCAGTCATTAGTTACCAGTGTTGGGGGGGACCAGTCATTAGTTAATGTTGGGGGACCAGTCATTAGTTAGTGTTGGGGAGGGACCAGTCATTAGTTAGTGTTGGGGGACCAGCCATTAGTTAGTGTTGGGGAGGGACCAGTCATTAGTTAGTGTTGGGGGAGGGACCAGTCATTAGTTAGTGTTGGGGGACCAGTCACTAGTTAGGTTTGGGGAGGGACCAGTCATTAGTTAGTGTTGGGGGAGGGACCAGTCATTAGTTAGTGTTGGGGGACCAGTCATTAGTTAGTGTTGGGAGGGACCAGTCATTAGTTAGTGTTGGGGAGGGACCAGTCATTAGTTAATGTTTGGGGGGGGACCAGTCATTAGTGTTGGGGGGACCAGTCATTTGTTAGTGTTGGGGAGGGACCAGTAATTAGTTAGTGTTGGGGATGGACCAGTCATTAGTTAATGTTGGGGGGGGACCAGTCATTAGTTAATGTTTGGGGGGACCAGTCATTAGTGTTGTTGGGGGACCAGTCATTAGTTAGTGTTGGGGAGGGACCAGTCATTAGTTAGTGTTGGGGATGGACCAGTCATTAGTTAATGTTGGAGGGGACCAATCATTAGTTAGTGTTGGGGAGGGACCAGTCATTAGTTAGTGTTGGGGGGGGGGGACACAGTCATTAGTTAGTGTTGGGGGAACAGTCATTAGTTAGTGTTGGGGAGGGACCAGTCATTAGTTAATGTTGGGGGACCAGTCATTAGTTAATGTTGGGGGACCAGTCATTAGTTAGTGTTGGGAGGGACCAGTCATTAGTTAGTGTTGGGAGGGACCAGTCATTAGTTAGTGTTGGGGAGGGACCAGTCATTAGTTAGTGTTGGGGAGGGACCAGTCATTAGTTAATGTTTGGGGGGACCAGTCATTAGTGTTGGGGGAGGACCAATCATTAGTAAGTTGGGGGGGTTGGGGATTTAGTCAAATCGGTGTATTATTGTTTCTACATTTCCTGAACATTTAAAAAAACACAATCCTCCTCTGTAGTTACCAGGAGATAATCTAGACATGTCTCTGAGCCCCTCTATTCTCCTTCCTGTCAGTGTAGAGTTCTAAGACCTTTGTTTACAGTCTCGCCGTGACAACACATCTCAAACCAGATTACTGGGATACCTCCAAATGGCACCGTATTGGGCTCTGGTCTAAAGCAGTGCACTATATAGGGAATAGGGTGCCATAGGGCTCTGGTCTAAAGTAGTGCACTATATAGGGAATAATGTGCCATAGGGTTCTGGTCTAAAGTAGTGCACTATATAGGGAATAGGGTCCCATTTGGAATAAAAGGGAACATAGCAGCATAGTGAAGCTCCTCTCTGTCTCTGACCCTTTCTCTCGCTCCTGCTTATGCTCTGTCTCTCTCTCTGTCTCTCTCTCTGTCTCTCTCTCTGTCTGTCTCTCTGTCTGTCTCTCTGTCTGTCTCCCGTCTCCTGTCTTGTCTCCCGTCTCCTGTCTGTCTCCCCGTCTCCCGTCTGTCTGTCTGTCTGTCTGTCTGTCTGTCTGTCTGTCTGTCTGTCTGTCTGTCTGTCTGTCTGTCTGTCTGTCTCTCTCTCTCTCTGTCTATCTGTCTCTCTGTCTGTCTCCCGTCTCCTGTCTGTCTCCCGTCTCCTGTCTGTCTCCCCTCTCTCCCGTCTGTCTGTCTGTCTCCCGTCTCCCATCTGTCTGTCTCCCGTCTCCCATCTGTCTCCCTGTCTGTCTGTCTGTCTGTCTGTCTGTCTGTCTGTCTGTCTGTCTGTCTGTCTGTCTGTCTGTCTGTCTGTCTGTCTGTCTGTCTGTCTGTCTGTCTGTCTGTCTGTCTGTCTGTCTGTCTGTCTGTCTGTCTGTCTGTCTGTCTGTCTGTCTGTCTGTCTGTCTGTCTGTCTGTCTGTCTGTCTGTCTCTCTCTCTCACCCTCTCTCTCTCCCTCTCTCTCTTTATCTGTCTCTCTTTCTCTGTCTCCTCTCTCATATCATCATCTCCACTGCTGTGTGAGTGTGAAACTTGGGAGACGTCTCTCGAAAGGTCAATCTCACCATGTGTTTCATCCAACTAACTGATCATTCTTTGAATTTTACTACAGGGATTAATAGACTGCTCTCTGTCACTCTGTAAATAGGAGAAGTGCTACTGCCTTTAGTGAACTACTGTCAGGTCATGACAGGGTGGAATAGACATCAACATTCATCTGTAGAATCCTATTATTTGACCTAAAGGTTTGACAGATGTTCACTTTACAGCCTTGCCCATTCAACAAGCACTACATGTGTGTAATTAGAATAGCATGAAGGTAGATCAACTCTTCTGTTCACACTTGGGTACTACCTTTATATACCCCTGTGCTTGCAGATGAGGTTCAGGTTCAGGTTCAGCCTCAGGCTGAAACATAAAGATTCACAGAACTAGCATAGCTTAGCATGCTCTCAGCTGGCTCCATCCGTACATTAACTCATATAGAATTAGCATAGCTTAGCATGCTCTCAGCTGGCTCCATCCGTACATTAACTCATATTGAACAAGCATAGCTTAGCATGCTCTCAGCTGGCTCCATCCATACATTAACTCATATTGAACTAGCATAGCTTAGCATGCTCTCAGCTGGCTCCATCCGTACATTAACTCATATTGAACTAGCATAGCTTAGCATGCTCTCAGCTGGCTCCATCCATACATTAACTCATATAGAATTAGCATAGCTTAGCATGCTCTCAGCTGGCTCCATCCGTACATTAACTCATATTGAACTAGCATAGCTTAGCATGCTCTCAGCTGGCTCCATCCGTACATTAACTCATATAGAATTAGCATAGCTTAGCATGCTCTCAGCTGGCTCCATCCGTACATTAACTCATATTGAACTAGCATAGCTTAGTATGCTCTCAGCTGGCTCCATCCGTACATTAACTCATATAGAATTAGCATAGCTTAGCATGCTCTCAGCTGGCTCCATCCGTACATTAACTCATATAGAATTAGCATAGCTTAGCATGCTCTCAGCTGGCTCCATCCGTACATTAACTCATATTGAACTAGCATAGCTTAGTATGCTCTCAGCTGGCTCCATCCGTACATTAACTCATATAGAATTAGCATAGCTTAGCATGCTCTCAGCTGGCTCCATCCGTACATTAACTCATATAGAATTAGCATAGCTTAGCATGCTCTCAGCTGGCTCCATCCGTACATTAACTCATATAGAATTAGCATAGCTTAGCATGCTCTCAGCTGGCTCCATCCGTACATTAACTCATATAGAATTAGCATAGCTTAGCATGCTCTCAGCTGGCTCCATCCGTACATTAACTCATATTGAACTAGCATAGCTTAGTATGCTCTCAGTTGGCTCCATCCGTACATTAACTCCTATAGAATTAGCATAGCTTAGCATGCTCTCAGCTGGCTCCATCCGTACATTAACTCATATTGAACTAGCATAGCTTAGCATGCTCTCAGCTGGCTCCATACGTACATTAACTCATATTGAACTAGCATAGCTTAGTATGCTCTCAGCTGGCTCCATCCATACATTAACTCCTATAGAATTAGCATAGCTTAGCATGCTCTCAGCTGGCTCCATCCGTACATTAACTCATATTGAACTAGCATAGCTTAGCATGCTCTCAGCTGGCTCCATCCGTACATTAACTCATATAGAATTAGCATAGCTTAGCATACTCTCAGCTGGCTCCATCCATACATTAACTCATATTGAACAAGCATAGCTTAGCATACTCTCAGCTGGCTCCATCCGTACATTAACTCATATTGAACTAGCATAGCTTAGCATGCTCTCAGCTGGCTCCATCCATACATTAACTCATATTGAACTAGCATAGCTTAGCATGCTCTCAGCTGGCTCCATCCATACATTAACTCATATTGAACAAGCATAGCTTAGCATGCTCTCAGCTGGCTCCATCCGTACATTAACTCCTATAGAATTAGCATAGCTTAGCATGCTCTCAGCTGGCTCCATCCGTACATTAACTCATATTGAACTAGCATAGCTTAGCATGCTCTCAGTTGGCTCCATCCGTACATTAACTCATATTGAACTAGCATAGCGTAGCATGCTCTCAGCTGGCTCCATACGTACATGAACTCAAATACAACAAACAATCATATTATGCATTCACTCCCTCCCCACGACTGATGCAGCCTGTGGCGCCCATTTACTCCACAGGGGGCTGCTGAGTGGAATGGTATCAAACCCATGTTTTTTATTTGTTTAAAACTATTCAACATATTCCATTCCAGCCATTACTATGAGCCTATCCTCCTTAATTAATGTGCTACAGGCCGCCTGTGACAGACACACGCACACACACTCACACACAGTCACACACAAACAGTCACACACACACACGATTATTCCTATGCAGCTGTGTTAATGTTTGCCTGTATTTAAACCGTTCTCGCGTCCCCCCCAAGGTTCACAGCTGGCACTTCTGATTCAAAGTCATCAGTAATGGAGACGCTACTAGGCAGACTAGGAGACACAGGTTAACCTACTGCTGCTGCCTCGAGGCAGACTAGGAGACACAGGTTAACCTACTGTCACTACTACTGCTGCTGCCTCGAGGCAGACTAGGAGACACAGGTTAACCTACTGTCACTACTACTGCTGCCTCGAGGCAGACTAGGAGACACAGGTTAACCTACTGCCACTACTAATGCTGCTGCCTCGAGGCAGACTAGGAGACACTGGTTAACCTACTATCACTACTACTGCTGCCTCGAGGCAGACTGGGAGACACAGGCTAACCTACTGCTGCCTCGAGGCAGTCTAGTAGACACAGGTTAACCTACTGTCACTACTACTGCTGCCTCGAGGCAGACTAGGAGACACAGGTTAACCTACTGTCACTACTACTTCTGCTGCCTCGAGGCTGACTAGGAGACACTGGTTAACCTACTGCCACCTCTACTGCTGCTGCCTCGAGGCAGACTAGGAGACACAGGTTAACCTACTGCCACTACTACTGCTGCTGCCTCGAGGCTGACTAGGAGACACTGGTTAACCTACTGTCACTACTACTGCTGCCTCGAGGCAGACTAGGAGACACAGGTTAACCTACTGCTGCCTCGAGGCAGACTAGGAGACACAGGTTAACCTACTGCTGCTGCCTCGAGGCAGACTAGGAGACACAGGTTAACCTACTGTCACTACTACTGCTGCTGCCTCGAGGCAGACTAGGAGACACAGGTTAACCTACTACAATTTTTAACATTTTATTTCACCTTTATATAACCAGGTAGACAAGTTGAGAACAAGTTCTCATTTGCAACTGCGACCTGGCCAAGATAAAGCATAGCAGTGTGAACAGACAACAACACAGAGTTACACATGGAGTAAACAAAACATACAGTCAGTAATACTGTAGAACAAAAGAAGACGAAAAGTCTATATACAGTGAGTGCAAATGAGGTAAGATAAGGGAGTTAAGGCAATAAATAGGCCATGGTGGCGAAGTAATTACAATATAGCAATTAAAACACTGGAATGATAGATGTGCAGATGATGCTGGAGCGCGTGCTACGAGTTTGTGCTGCTATGATGACCAGTCAGCTGAGATAAGGCGGGGCTTTACCTAGCAGAGACTTGGCGTAGCAGTCAGACGTCTTGTCGTGTCGTGTCCCTTGTATATATCGTTTTTTTACGTATTTTTCTTCGCATATCTTTTAAAACATTTTGCTAAACCTCAACTTCTAAATACTCTCCTGCAACCCGCCTCACCCAATGTAGCGCGGATCTGCTTTTTGTCTAAAGTATTTACATTTACTTCGGATCCGGAACCCCCCTCAACTGAAGCTAGCCAGTTAACTACCAGCTATCAGTCAGCAAACCATTGCTAACGGTCTTCAGCTAACCGGTCATCAGCTAACCTTTAGCTCGGAAAGCTCTCGCCAGTTCGAACAACGCGACTCTAACCAGAGCATAACGGACCTATTATTTTTTTATCCCCGGATTCCCACCGGATTCCCACCGCAAACGGAACATTTTCAGCTGGATCTTCACAGCTAGCTAACTAACTAACCGCAACCCCGGATGATTACTCCTGGCTAGCGTTTCCACCCACTTAGCTTGAAGCTAGCCCGGCCAGAGCTTCTGTGCTACCACCGAAGCATACTCCTGGGCTACAATATCCGGACCCACGACCGGTCTATCGATGTCACGCATGAAGAGGCATAAACAGACTCACCCCATCGCGACGTCCCCCAAAGGCTAACTTTCTAGCCTTTGCTATCTCCTTGCTTGCTAATTCGGCCTGCTAACTTCTAGCTTGTTTAGCCCCGGTCCGCTAACTGCTACCTTGTTTAGCCCCGGCCTACTAACTGTTAGCTTGTTAGCACAGGCCTGCTAACCGTCTGAATCGCCGCGTCCCAACCACTCACTGGACCCATATTTACTTTCAATCTCTTTTCGTTTTTAATTCGTTTATACCTTCCGGTAACCTGCCTCACCCAATGTGATACGGAATCGCAACTATTTTACATTTTTAGAACACACTCAAGAACCTCCAGAAGCTAACCAGCTAACTAGCTACAAGCTATTTAGTCATTGTTAGCCACTGCTAGCGGCTTTTACCTTTTACCTTCTGCACAGCCAGCCAGTTTTTTTTTACCTGGATAATACTCGCCAGTCTAGCTTCCCTGCCCCATCCACCGCTGCCCCCTGGACACTGATCACTTGGCTACATAGCTGATGCATGCTGGACTGTCCATTAATCACGGTACTCCATTCTGCTTGTTTATGTTTTATCTGTCGGCCCCAGCCGCACTCAGGCTCTGTGTGTAGTTAATCCGACCCTCCCTGCCTAGTCAACGCCATTTTACCTGCTGTTATTGTGTTTGCTGATTAGCTGTTGTTGTCTCAACTACTGTTTTAGCTACTGTATTAGCTAGCTCTCCCAATTCAACACCTGTGATTACTGTATGCCTCGCTGTATGTCTCTCTCAAATGTCAATATGCCTTGTATACTGTTGTTCAGGTTAGTTATCATTGTTTTAGTTTACAATGGAGCCCCTAGTTCCACTCTTCATACCCTGATACCTCCTTTGTCCCACCTCCCACACATGCGGTGACCTCACCCATTACAACCAGCATGTCCAGTGATACAACCTCTCTCATCATCACCCAGTGCCTGGGCTTACCTCCGCTGTACCCGCACCCCACCATACCCCTGTCTGCGTATTATGCCCTGAATATATTCTATCATGCCCAGAAATCTGCTCCTTTTATTCTCTGTCCCCAACGCTCTAGGCGACCAGTTTTGATAGCCTTTAGCCGCACCCTCATTCTACTCCTCCTCTGTTCCGCGGGTGATGTGGAGGTAAACCCAGGCCCTGCATGTCCCCAGGCACCCTCATTTGTTGACTTCTGTGATCGAAAAAGCCTTGGTTTCATGCATGTCAACATCAGAAGCCTCCTCCCTAAGTTTGTTTTACTCACTGCTTTAGCACACTCTGCTAACCCTGATGTCCTTGCCGTTTCTGAATCCTGGCTCAGGAAGGCCACCAAAAATTTGGAGATTTCCATACCCAACTATAACATTTTCCGTCAAGATAGAACTGCCAAAGGGGGAGGAGTTGCAGTCTACTGCAGAGATATCATAATGTCATACTTTCCATGTCCATAACCAAACAGTTCGAACTACTAATTTTGAAAATTACTCTCTCCAGAAATAAGTCTCTCACTGTTGCCGCCTGCTACCGACCCCCCTCAGCTCCCAGCTGTGCCCTAGATACCATTTGTGAATTGATCGCCCCCCATCTAGCTTCAGAGTTTGTTCTGTTAGGTGACCTAAACTGGGATATGCTTAACACCCCTGCAGTCCTACAATCTAAGCTAGATGCCCTCAATCTCACACAAATCATCAAGGAACCCACCAGGTACAACACTAAATCTGTAAACAAGGGCACCCTCATAGACGTCATCCTGACCAACTGGCCCTCCAAATACACCTCCGCTGTCTTCAACCAGGATCTCAGCGATCACTGCCTCATTGCCTGTATCCGTTACGGAGCCGCAGTCAAACGACCACCCCTCATCACTGTCAAACGCACCCTAAAACACTTCTGTGAGCAGGCCTTTCTAATCGACCTGGCCCGGGTATCCTGGAAGGACATTGACCTCATCCCGTCAGTTGAGGATGCCTGGTCATTCTTTAAAAGTAACTTCCTCACCATTTTAGATAAGCATGCTCCGTTCAAAAAATGCAGAACTAAGAACAGATATAGCCCTTGGTTCACTCCAGACCTGACTGCCCTCGACCAGCACAAAAACATCCTGTGGCGGACTGCAATAGCATCGAATAGTCCCCGCGATATGCAACTGTTCAGGGAAGTCAGGAACCAATACACGCAGTCAGTCAGGAAAGCTAAGGCCAGCTTCTTCAGGCAGAAATTTGCATCCTGTAGCTCCAACTCCAAAAAGTTCTGGGACACTGTGAAGTCCATGGAGAACAAGAGCACCTCCTCCCAGCTGCCCACTGCACTGAGGCTAGGTAACACGGTCACCACCGATAAATCCATGATTATCGAAAACTTCAACAAGCATTTCTCAACGGCTGGCCATGCCTTCCGCCTGGCTACTCCAGCCTCGGCCAACAGCTCCGCCCCGCCCGCAGCTACTCGCCCAAGCCTCTCCAGGTTCTCCTTTACCCAAATCCAGATAGCAGATGTTCTGAAAGAGCTGCAAAACCTGGACCCGTACAAATCAGCTGGGCTTGACAATCTGGACCCTCTATTTCTGAAACTATCCACCGCCATTGTCGCAACCCCTATTACCAGCCTGTTCAACCTCTCTTTCATATCGTCTGAGATCCCCAAGGATTGGAAAGCTGCCGCAGTCATCCCCCTCTTCAAAGCTGGAGACACCCTGGACCCAAACTGTTACAGACCTATATCCATCCTGCCCTGCCTATCTAAGGTCTTCGAAAGCCAAGTCAACAAACCGGTCACTGACCATCTCGAATCCCACCGTACCTTCTCCGCTGTGCAATCTGGTTTCCGAGCCGGTCACGGGTGCACCTCAGCCACGTTCAAGGTACTAAACGATATCATAACCGCCATCGATAAAAGACAGTACTGTACTGTGCAGCCGTCTTCATCGACCTTACCAAGGCTTTCGACTCTGTCAATCACCATATTCTTATCGGCAGACTCAGTAGCCTCGGTTTTTCGGATGACTGCATTGCCTGGTTCACCAACTACTTTGCAGACAGAGTTCAGTGTGTCAAATCGGAGGGCATGCTGTCCGGTCCTCTGGCAGTCTCTATGGGGGTGCCACAGGGTTCAATCCTCGGGCCGACTCTTTTCTCTGGATATATCAATGATGTTGCTCTTGCTGTGGGTGATTCCCTGATCCACCTCTACGCAGACGACACCATTCTATATACATCTGGCCCGTCCTTGGACACTGTGCTATCTAACCTCCAAACAAGCTTCAATGCCATACAACACTCCTTCCGTGGCCTCCAACTGCTCTTAAACGCTAGTAAAACCAAATGCATGCTTTTCAACCGTTCGCTGCCTGCACCCGCACGCCTGACCAGCATCACCACCCTGGATGGTTCCGACCTTGAATATGTGGACATCTATAAGTACCTAGGTGTCTGGCTAGACTGTAAACTCTCCTTCCAGACTCATATCAAACATCTGCAATAGAAAATCAAATCTAGAGTCGGCTTTCTATTCCGCAACAAAGCCTCCTTCACTCACGCCGCCAAACTTACCCTAGTAAAACTGACTATCCTACCGATCCTCGACTTCGGCGATGTCATCTACAAAATTGCCTCCAACACTCTACTCAGCAAACTGGATGCAGTTTATCACAGTGCCATCCGTTTTGTCACTAAAGCACCTTATACCACCCACCACTGCGACCTGTATGCTCTAGTCGGCAGGCCCTCGCTAAATATTCGTCGCCAGACCCACTGGCTCCAGGTCATCTACAAGTCCATGCTAGGTAAAGCTCCGCCTTATCTCAGTTCACTGGTCACGATGGCAACACCCATCCGTAGCACTCGCTCCAGCAGGTGTATCTCACTGATCATCCCTAAAGCCAACACCTCATTTGGCTGCCTTTCGTTCCAGTTCTCTGCTGCCTGTGACTGGAACGAATTGCAAAAATCGCTGAAGTTGAACTTTTATCTCCCTCACCAACTTCAAACATCTGCTTTCTGAGCAGCTAACCGATCGCTGCAGCTGTACATAGTCTATCGGTAAATACCCCACCCATTTTTACCTACCTCATCCCCATACTGTTTTTATTTATTTACTTTTCTGCTCTTTTGCACACCAATATCTCTACCTGTACATGACCATCTGATCATTTATCACTCGTGTTAATCTGCAAAATTGTAATTATTCGCCTACCTCCTCATGCCTTTTGCACACAATGTATATAGACTCCCCTTTTTTTCTACTGTGTTATTGACTTGTTAATTGTTTACTCCATGTGTAACTCTGTGCTGTCTGTTCACACTGCTATGCTTTATCTTGGCCAGGTTGCAGTTGCAAATGAGAACTTGTTCTCAACTAGTCTACCTGGTTAAATAAAGGTGAAATTTAAAAAAATAAAAGTAGATGAGCTGTAGCAAGTGGGTTTGGCGACGAGTATGAAGCGAGGGCCAGCCAACGAGCGTACAGGTATATGGGGCTTTGGTGACAAAACGGATGGCACAATGGGGACTTTTCACCCTAAGATGGTTAGGACTTAGGACCCCTGTCACATGATGTTAGGACTTAGGACCCCTGTCACATGATGTTAGGACTTAGGACCCCTGTCACATGATGTTAGGACTCAGGACCCCTGTCACATGATGTTAGGACTTAGGACCCCTGTCACATGATGTTGGGACTTACGACCCCTGTCACATGATGTTGGGATTTGAGACCGCTGTCACACTACCTCTGTAGTTGTAAGTGTGTTATTGAGGGTGTTGGAAGTGTGTTTTTGAGGGTGTTTGAACAGAGATTGCAGTTGTTTTGATGTTTGTAAAATCACTTTAGACTTTGGTGTCTGAAAACTGTTGTTCACATACTGGCTATTTCAATGAAGGAAACCTTTCTGTACTCAAGTTTTTTCTGTCGGTTTGAATCTATTTTTTTTTCTCGTGGTGGTGGTGTCCTCAGTGTACAATGTAAAACACCAAATGATGCATGCAGAGCAGATTTAGGACGATTCCCATTAATGATCAAAATCCAGAAAAGAGCTGTTAAATTCTAAAACCACTGAAAAATATGTGATTACTTCCATATTATATAACAAAGCCCCTCTCCTACAGATGAACCCTCTGTTCCCTTGTACAGGGACTCTGCTCGCAAACACAGAGTCCACAGAGCCCCAGGACAGCAACACAATTAGACCCAAACTAATCATTGAGAAAACAAACATATTATTTAGTTGGAAAGAATCAACAACAAAACAGAGCAAACTAGAATGCTATTTGACCCCAAACAGAGAGTACACAGCGGCAGAATACCTGACCACTGTGACTGACCCAAACTTTAGGAAAGCTTTGACTATGTACAGACTCAGTGAGCATAGCCTTGCTATTGAGAAAGGCCACCGTAGGCAGACATGGCTCTCAAGAGAAGACAGTCTATGTGCTCACTGCCCACAAAATGAGGTGGAAACTGAGCTGCACTTCCTAACCTCCTGCCCAATGTATGACCATATTAGAGACACATATTTCCCTCAAATTACACAGATTTAGAAAACAAATCCAATTTTGATAAACTCCTATATCTACTGGGTGAAATTCCACAGTGTGACATCACAGCAGCAAGATTTGTGACCTGATGCCGCAAGAAAAGGGCAACCAGTGAAGGACAAACACCATTGTAAATACAACCCATATTTATGCTTATTTATTTTCCCTTTTGCACATTGTTACAACACTGTACATATCCAATAACATTTGAAATGTCTATATTATTAAATACTTCAGTGTAATGTTTACAGTTCATTTTTAATAGATTATTTATCTTGTTTTTTTTCTCTCCCTTGTAGTTTATTATCTGTTTCCCATGAAGGTCTTTGAAACATCTCCACTATGCTCGGTCTAAACAGCTTTAAGTATCTCAGGGATTCATTTTCAAGTCAACAATTCAAACATCACAGACCACCTCTCATGTGGTCGGCCATGTTCAAGGTTCTGCTCTTATGCACAGAGAGACAGAGAGAAAGCCTTTATACATTTCCTCCACGTCTAAATGCCTTGGACGGGAACCCTCTGGAAAGTCTGATAATTCTGGGGGTAAAACCCGTCAGGAAATGTCATGAATAGGCTCCATGTGGAATACCAATGACTGGGCTGAGAGACGGAGACACACGTAGAGACACAGGGTTCACACACAAACACACACAAACACACACACACACACACAAATTCACAAATGTCTCAGGGGCAGGTTTAGCATTAGACTTTGGCCCGTTGTAGCTGCCTGTCTGTCACAGAGACAGGAAGAGGACAGGCTCTGATGTAATATCACCGACCCGCATTAGGAGGTCCACCTGCTGACGTCCTGGTGCCTGATAAGGGGAATTCAGATCAATGTCGAGTTTTAGCAGTTCATTAGATTGTTCAATAGCATCGGAAGCTGTATGAAGTGGTTAGCATTATAATGTTGAGATTCTCAGCCCTTTCCCTGTCCCTGTCCCTTTCTCCTGGTCCTTCCCCTGTCCCTTCCCCTGTCCCTTTCCCTGTCCCTTTCCCCTGGTCCTTTCTCCTGGTCCTCCCCCTGTCCCTTTCCCCTGTCCCTTTCCCTGTCCCCTTTCCCTGTCCCCTTTCCCCTGGTCCTTTCCCTGTCCCTTTCCCTGGTCCTTTTGTCTCTATAGCTTTGCAATCAAATCAAATCAAATGTATTTATATAGCCCTTCATACATCAGCTGATATCTCAAAGTGCTGTACAGGAACCCAGCCTAAAACCCCAAACAGCAAGCAATGCAGGTGTAGAAGCACGGTGGCTAGGAAAAACTCACTAGAAAGGCCAAAACCTAGGAAGAAACCTAGAGAGGAACCTGGCTATGTGGGGTGGCCAGTCTTCTTCTGGCTGTGTCGGGTGGAGATTATAACAGAACATGGCCAAGATGTTCAAATGTTCATAAATGACCAGCATGATCAAATAATAATAATCACAGGCAGAACAGTTGAAACTGGAGCAGCAGCACAGCCAGGTGGACTGGGGACAGCAAGGAGTCATCATGTCAGGTAGTCCTGAGGCATGGTCCTAGGGCTCAGGTCCTCCGAGAGAGAGAAAGAAAGAGAGAGAGAGAATTAGAGAGAGCATACTTAAATTCACACAGGACACCAGATACGACAGGAGAAGTACTCCAGATATAACAAACTGACCCTAGCCCCCCGACACATAAACTACTGCAGCATAAATACTGGAGGCTGAGACATGAGGGGTCAGGAGACACTGTGGCCCCATCCGATGACACCCCCGGACAGGGCCATTTGCAATGAGTGCTTTGGTGTTTCAGTCCTATCAGTTGTCAAGGTGCACTTGACTAAATTGTCCAGCATTTGAGACTTAACCTAGACTTGACTGTTAGTGATTCAACTACAGTACATCACAACCAACGTTACTAAGGACTCTCCACATGACACTTTCCTAACTGCAAGTCTGTCAGGTCAAGATCACAGTCTGAATGTACTGATTTCAAGTATGCTCTCATTATTGACCACATTCCCCCCTCTGTCTTCTCCCACAGTGATACCCAACACCTTACTCAATGCAAGTCCCTCAAGATATTAAAAAAATAGCCCACAAAACAAATACTATCTACCTGTTGACTGACTGTCCCTCTATCTCCCCTCACAGTGACGTGTCCCATGAACGAGGTCCTAACAGCCTCCACGGGCGTCATCATGAGCCAGTCCCCCGGTAGCGGCTTCCCCCACTTTGAGTCCTGTTCCTGGGTGGTCAAGGTAGAGCCGGGCTACAACATCACATTTACTATACAACACTTCCAGACCAGCCGGCAGTTTGACGAGTTGGAGATCTTTGACGGTGAGTGTCTATTACTTTTTTAACGTTGTGTATACTATCTGTATTGTTATATAGACTACCTGTGTTGTTATATATACTACCTGTATTGTTGTGTATATACTACCTGTATTGTTGTGTATATACTACCTGTATTGTATTTACTACCTGTATTGTTGTGTGTATACTACCTGTATTGTTGTGTATATACTACTTGTCTTGTTGTGTATATACTACCTGTCTTGTTGTGTATATACTACCTGTATTGTTGTATATACTACCTGTGTTGTATTTACTACCTGTATTGTTGTGTGTATACTTCCTATATTGTTGTAATTACTGCCTGTATTGTTGTATATACTACAGGTGTTGTTGTATATACTACCTGTATTGTTGTATATACTGCCTGTATTGTAATATACTACCTGTATTGTTGTAATTACTGCCTGTATTGTTATATACTCCCTGTATTGTTGTATATACTGCCTGTATTGTTGTATATACTCCCTGTATTGTTGTATATACTGCCTGTATTGTTGTATATACTGCCTGTATTGTTGTATATACTAACTGTATATACTGCCTGTATTGTTGTATTTACTAACTGTATATACTGCCTGTCTATACTACCTGTGTTGCTGTACAGCAATCTTTAAGTCATACCACAGATTCTCAATTGGATTGAGGTCTGGGCTTTGACTAGGCCATTCCAAGACATTTAAAGGTTTCCCCTTAAACCACTCAAGTGTTACTTTAGCAGTAGGCTTAGGGTCATTGTCCTGCTGGAAGGTGAACCTCCGTCCCAGTCTCAAATCTCTGGAAGACTGAAACAGGTTTCCCTCATTTAGTTTCCCTCATTTAGCGCCATCCATCATTCCTTCAATTCTGAGCAGTTTCCCAGTACCTGCCGATGAAAAGACATTCCAACAGCATGATGCTAGCACCACCATGCTTCACTATAGGGATGGTGTTCTTGGGGTGTTGAGGTTTCCGACAGATATAGCATTTTCCTTGATGGCAAAAAAGCTACATTTAAGTCTCATCTCACCAGAGTACTTCTTTCTTGCTTGGGGAGTCTCCCACATGCCTTGTGGTGAATACCAAACGTGTTTGCATATTTTTTTCTGGTCACTCTTCCATAAAGCCAAGCTCCGTGGAGTGAACGGCTTAAACTGGTCCTATGGACAGATACTCCAATCTCCGCTGTGGAGCTTTGCAGCTCCTTCAGGTTTATCTTTGGTCTCTTTGTTGCCTCTCTGATTAATGGCCTCCTTGCCTGGTCTGTGAGTTTTGGTGGGCGGCCCTCTCTTGGCAGGTTTGTTGTGGTGCCATATTCTTTCCATTTTTTAATAATGGATTTAATGGTGCTCTGTGGGATGTTCAAAGTTTCAGATATTTTTTATAACCCAACCCTGATCTGTACTTCTCCACAACGTTGTCCCTGACCTGTTTGGAGAGCTCCTTGGTCTTCATGGTGCCGTTTGCTTGGTGGTGCCCCTTGCTTAGTGGTGTTGCAGACACTGGGGCCTTTCAGAACAGGTGTATATATACTGAGATCATGTGACAGATCATGTGACACTGAGTTTGCACACAGGTGGACTTTATTTAACTAATTATGTGACTTCTGAAGGTAAATGGTTGCACCAGATCTTATTTAGGGGTTTCATAGCAAAAGGGGTGTATGTATATAGTTGAAGTCGGAAGTTTACATACACCTTAGACAAATACATTTTAAACTCAGTTTTTCACAATTCCTGACATTTAATCCTATAAACAATTCCCTGTATTAGGTCAGTTAGGATCACCACTTTATTTTAAGAATGTGAAATGTCAGAATAATAGTAGAGAGAATGATTTATTTCAGCTTTTATTTCTTTCATCACATTCCCAGTGGGTCAGAAGTTTACATACACTCAATTAGTATTTGGTAGCATTGCCTTGAAATTGTTTAACTTGGGCAAACGTTTTGGGTAGCCTTCCACAAGCTTCCCACAATAAGTTGAGTGAATTTTGGCCCATTCCTCCTGACAGAGCTGGTGTAACTGAGTCAGGTTTGTAGGCCTCCTTGCTCGCATACACTTTGTCAGTTCTGCCCACGCATTTTCTATAGGATTGAGGTCAGGGTTTTGTGATGGCCACTCCAATACCTTGACTTTGTTGTCCTTAGGCCATTTTGCCACAACTTGGAAGCATACTTGGGGTCATTGTTCATTTGGAAGACCCATTTGCGACCAGGCTTTAACAGGCTGATGTCTTGAGATGTTGCTTCAATATATCCACGTCATTTTCCTCCGCATTATGTCATCTATTTTGTGAAGTGCACCAGTCCCTCCTGCAGAAAAGTACTCCCACAAAATGATACTGCCACCCCCTTCATCAGACTAGAGAACATTTCTCCAAGAAGTATGATCTTTGTCCCCATGTGCAGTTGCAATCCGTAGCCTAGCTTTTTTATGGCGGTTTTGGAGCAGTGGCTTCTTCCTTGCTGAACAGCCTTTCAGGTTATGTTGATATAGGACTTGTTTTACTGTGGATATAGATACTTTTGTACCTGTTTCCTCCAGCATTGTCCTTTGCTGCTGTTCTGGGATTGATTCACACTTTTTGCACCGAAGTACGTTCATCTCTAAGAGACAGAACACGCCTCCTTCCTGAGCGGTATGACGGCTGCGTGGTCCCATGGTGTTTATACTTGCGTACTATTGTTTGTACAGATGAACGTGGTACCTTCAAGCGTTTGGAAATTGCTCCCAAGTATGAACCTGACTTTTTTCTGAGGTCTTGGCTGATTAGCCTATCAGAAGCTTCTAAAGCCATGACATAATTTTCTGGAATTGTCCAAGCTGTTTAAAGGCACAGTCAACTTAGTGTATATAAACTTCTGACCCACTGGAATTGTGATACAGTGAATTATAAGTGAAATAATCTGTCTGTTAACAATTGTTGGAAAAATGACTTGTGTCATGAACAAAGTAGTAACCGACTAAACTATAGTTTGTTCATTAACAAGACATTTGTGGAAATTAAAAATTTTAATGTCTCCAACTTAACTAAACTTTCCACTTCAACCACTTTTCCATTTTTTATTATTTAGAATTTTTTAGAAACATGTTGTTTTTTTGTTTTTTCTTCGCCGATTTGGATTCTGTGATTTGGACTAGTATGTGTATGTCCATTACATGAAACCTTCCCAAAATTTTAATTACATCTCGTTGTGCAACAAAATAGGAAAAACGCCAAGGTGGTGTATCAAGGGATAAGGTGAGACCCAGATGCAGACACAGGAGGCAGATGGTTGGAGTTTTACAATGTTTATTCATCCAAAAGGAGGAGGAAAGAGAATGGTTGTGGACAGGAAAAAAAAGGTCAAAACCAGATCAGAGTCCAGGACGTACAGAGTGACAGACAGGCTCGTGGTCAAGGCAGGCAGAATGGTCAGACAGGCTCGTGGTCAAGGCAGGCAGAATGGTCAGACAGGCGAGGTACAAGTCCAGAAACAGGCAAGGGTCAAAACCAGGAGGACTAGAAAAAGGAGAATGCAAAAAGCAGGAGAACGGGGAAAACGATGGTTGACTTGGAAACATACAAGACGAACTGACACAGAGAGACTGGATACACAGGGATAAATACACTGGTACAGAGAGACAGGATACACAGGGATAATACACTGGTACAGAGAGACAGGATACACAGGGATAAATACACTGGTACAGAGAGACAGGAAACACAAGGATAAATACACTGGTACAGAGAGACAGGATACACAGGGATAATACACTGGTACAGAGAGACAGGATACACAGGGATAAATACACTGGTACAGAGAGACAGGAAACACAGGGATAAATACACTGGTACAGAGAGACAGGAAACACAAGGATAAATACACTGGTACAGAGAGACAGGAAACACAGGGATAAATACACTGGTAAAGAGAGACAGGAAACACTGGGATAAATACACTGGTACAGAGAGACAGGAAACACAGGGATAAATACACTGGTACAGAGAGACTGGAAACACAGGGATAAATACACTGGGGAAAACAAGCAACACCTGGCGGGGGTGGAGACAATAACGAGGACAGGTGAAACTGATCAGGGTGTGACATGGTGAATACTTTTGCAAGGCACTGTAATGGCGCTGTACAACAGTGGTGTCCAGAACAGCATCTCGGAATGCACAACTCATCGGTTCTTGTCACGGATGGGCTATTGCAGCAGACGACAACACCGGGTTGCACTCCTATTAGCTAAAAACAAGAAGAAGAGGCTCCAGTGGGCATGCGATCACTAACACTGGACCACTGAGGAGTAGAAAAACATTGCCTGGTCCGACGAATCCTGGTTCCTGTTGCAGCATGCTGATGGCAGTGTCAGGATTTGGCGTAAGCAGTAGGAGTCCATGGACCAATCCTGCCTGGTGTTGATGGTACAGGCTGGTGGCGGTGGTGTAATGGTGTGGAAAATGTTAAGTCCCTTGATAGCAAATTAGGAACGTTTGAATGCCACACCTCATAGAATCCATGCCCCAAATAAGTCAGACTGTTCTGGAGGCAAAGGGGGGTTCGACCCAATACTAGAAAGGTGTACATAATAAACTGGCCGCTGATGACTGAACATTTTCCATTTTGATGTCACACACTTTCTGATTAGATAGCTAGCTAACAATCTCATCTCATTATTTATGCACATGGCCTGAACAAAAGATCTGCTCCAACAGTCCTATTTTTGTCAGAAAAACGAACTAACTATGCTCAAAAGCAAGCCCAGAAAATAGCGGTGTTCATTTAGTGTCAAGGATGAGTTCACTTTTTGCACCCGTCCAGTGTTCGCACATAAGTAGCACAGACTACTAGCTAGACTAACTACCATGCTAGCTAGAGAGAGCCTAACTACATTGCTGGCTAGCTAGCTAGCTAACGTTAACTAAGTGAGAATGTGATGAGGACAGGGCTGCTACTGTCATGACTCTCTCTCTCGCTCTCTCTCTCTCTCTCTCTCTCTCTCTCTTTCTTTCTTTCTTTCTTTCTTTCTTTCTTTCTTTCTTTGGTGAGGATCATGGGTGCCAGATTAGCCCAAACTCCCTCTCTCCCAAAGGAGAGGAAAGGGGGAATTCGGATGGTTTTATCACTTTACACAACCGGACTGTAAATACCCTGTAAATACCACTCTTTGGCTCTGCAGTATGGGGAATCAATAAATCCTTATACTGTGTGATTGTTTAGTTAGTTAGTAAATAAATCATTAAGCCAATTAGTGTATCGCTGAGGCTAGGGTTCGTGCAGATATCCAAGGATTATGCGACATCTAGAAAGAGACTGATATGAGGAAATAAATGATTAATATCGATATATTATTGTGTTAATTCGGGAAACGGTAACTCATTAAATAAACTTTTCCTGTGGTGCCCCAAATTAAAAAATAATTAATTTTTACATTATTAATTTAATTGAGTATTAATTAAATGTTGGAGGTAATTATTCAATAAATAGCAGTCATCACATGAATGATAGTCACTTCACGACACTACTCATCGTCAAACCACCATGCATAGTCTCTCTCGCATCTTGATTGTAGGGCTGAATGATGTACAATGAGCAGCTCGTAGAGCGCCCTCTTCAGGCAACCATTAAAACATTCAAAAAATTACTAGAAATGAGCAGACATATTTGTTGATGTTATGTGTATGATATGGCCACTTTATTAGTGGAAACAAATATTTATCTGAAAGGCTAATGTCGGTCTGACTCTACACACTACCAACCTCTCTAAAGACGTGGGTGAGCTGGAGAGAAATGGTCTGACTCTACACACTACCAACCTCTCTAAAGACGTGGGTGAGCTGGAGAGAAATGGTCTGACTCTACACACTACCAACCTCTCTAAAGACGTGGGTGAGCTGGAGAGAAATGGTCTGACTCTACACACTACCGACCTCTCTAAAGACGTGGGTGAGCTGGAGAGAAATGGTCTGACTCTACACACTACCGACCTCTCTAAAGACGTGGGTGAGCTGGAGAGAAGTGTTACTGATTCCTCTCTTTTTTTAAATCTTCCAACGAGCGGGGAGAGAACAGACGTGTAAGCCCTCGTGGGCTGCCAAACAGAGTGTGGATCGTTGGATTCTTGGATGGGAATCTGTTTCTCACTTCCCAGCTGCTATCTCTGCCATAGCAGCATGGGACCAAACTACACGGACGAGTACATTGGCAAAGCCTCAATAGAAAGAGCTTCTTTTGATTTAGGAGTTGACAGCTCCTGCTAACATGACAGACCACTAGAACTAGCATGTGTAGATGTGAAACCACATGCTAAACACCTCAAGGCATTGGAATCCTCCCCCAACTGGTCAAGCTGACCAGGATGTCACTACTGATCATGTCTAAACAGTTATTGACCCCATCGGCTCGAAAGGACCATGAAAAGGAGTCACACCATCAATGTTTATAAGGTATCATATGAACCCAGGGTTGTTAGAGGTTCATTATGAGGTGTCATTTAAACCCAGGGTTGTTAGAGGTTCATTATGTCATTTAAACCCAGGGTTGTTAGAGGTTCATTATGTCATTTAAACCCAGGGTTGTTAGAGGTTCATGATGTCATTTAAACCCAGGGTTGTTAGAGGTTCATTATGTCATTTAAACCCAGGGTTGTTAGAGGTTCATTATGTCATTTAAACCCAGGGTTGTAAGAGGTTCATTATGTCATTTAAACCCAGAGTTGTAAGAGGTTCATGATGTCATTTAAACCCAGGATTGGTAGAGGTTCATTATGTCATTTAAACCAAGGGTTGTTAGAGGTTCATTATGTCATTTAAACCCAGGGTTGTTGGAGGAAGGGTTAGATGTAGGGTTGTAATGTGATGATGCAGTGTGTATTGTACGGTACTATGTTGTTGTGAACTGTGATTAGTGGAGTGATGGTATGTGATGCATCATTATGGGGGGGTAGTGTATGGAGGATGTCACATTTAAAGTAAGACAGTAAGTCCAAGTCTCTCTCTCTCTTATCTAATCTATACAGGTCCGTCCAGACAGAGTCCTCTCCTGGTCACTCTGAGTGGAAACTACTCCTCTCCTCTCAGCATCACCAGCTCTAACAACAAGGTCTACCTCCACTGGTCCTTCGACCACACCACCAGCCACAAAGGCTTCCGCATACGATACTCAGGTGAGTCCATGAAGAGAGTGTGTGTGTCTCGAACAGGTGGTCTCATGTTTAAACCCTACGTGAGTTGTTATTCTGTTCTCTTTCCCTCCTAAAGATGAAGGATGTGTTGATATAAGGACACCTGCATTACGTTGGATGAGTTATCGCCGTATCAATATTTAAAGAGCTCCCTCTGTTACGTATCAACACTCCTCAGGCAGATTGACTAATCACCCCTCCATCGTTCTCCCTCTCTCACCACAGTCCTCCTTGCATCTGTACCGCCATCCCTCCCTCCCTCTCTCACCAGAGTCCTCCCTGCCTCGTTCCCTCTCCCCGGCCGGATGTTGTTCTTTCACCCCCCCATCAAAGGTAGTGCACTATGTAGGGGAGATCTCCTCTCAGGTTGGCTGAGTTAGTGGCAGGCATCTCCTCACAGGTTGGCTGAGTTAGTGGCAGGCATCTCCTCATAGGTTGGCTGAGTTAGTGCCAGACATCTCCTCTCAGGTTGGCTGAGTTAGTGGCAGGCATCTCCTCACAGGTTGGCTGAGTTAATGGCAGGCATCTCCTCTCAGGTTGGTTGAGTTAGTGGCAGGCATCTCCTCTCAGGTTGGCTGAGTTAGTGGCAGGCATCTCCTCTCAAGTTGGCTGAGTTAATGGCAGGCATCTCCTCACAGGTTGGCTGAGTTAGTGGCAGGCATCTCCTCTCAGGTTGTTTGAGTTAGTGGCAGGCATCTCCTCATAGGTTGGTTGAGTTAGTGGCAGGCATCTCCTCTCAGGTTGGCTGAGTTAGTGGCAGGCATCTCCTCATAGGTTGGTTGAGTTAGTGGCAGGCATCTCCTCACAGGTTGGTTGAGTTAGTGGCAGGCATCTCCTCTCAGGTTGGTTGAGTTAGTGGCAGGCATCTCCTCTCAGGTTGGTTGAGTTAGTGGCAGGCATCTCCTCTCAGGTTGGCTGAGTTAGTGGCAGGCATCTCCTCTCAGGTTGGCTGAGTTAGTGGCAGGCATCTCCTCTCAGGTTGGCTGAGTTAGTGGCAGACAGCAGCTCTCAGGTTGGTTGGCTTCATCAATATGGAGTTGCCTTCTGTAAGAATACCTCAGCTGGAACCAGACAGATGGCGAGAACAGATTCTACATTTTGTTTTCTTTATCAATCCATCTTTTATCTCCATGGCCCTTTGTCATCTCCTCCGTCACCAGCTGTAGGAACACACCTGCTCCCTCGCTCCCTCGCTCCCTCGCTCCCTCGTTCCCTTGCTCCCTCGCTCCCTCGTTCCCTCGCTCCCTCGTTCCC
>NC_056459.1:38109703-38159703 GCF_018296145.1 Oncorhynchus tshawytscha
TCAATGTTGTTGTTGTTGTTGTGTTTTCATTAAATGCTGTTGTTTGTTTATCCACAGCGGCATACTGCAGCCCACCTAGCAACCCTCTCAATGGAACAGTCCACAGTCAGACAGGCACGAAGCTAGGCAGTACCCTCCGCTTCAGCTGTGACCAGGGCTTTCGTCTGATTGGCCAAAGCAGTGCCACCTGCACCCGCACCCCCCAGGGGATTTATACATGGAACGCCCCCGTACCGCTCTGCCAAGGTAAGGATATAAACCACAGAGGATGTAAACATGGAACGCCCCCGTACCGCTCTGCCAAGGTATATGGAATTTGTCAGCAATACTTTTTGTTCCCTAAAATGGGGGACTTTGTACAAAAGTAATTTATAAACCCAAAAGATTCAGACCCCTTGACTGATTTTGTTTGTTATTAAGCTTTATTCTAAATTGATCAAATAAAATAAATCCTCAATTTATACACAACCCCAGGAGATAAAGTGAAAACAGATGTATTAAAAATATTAAACTTCTATTAAACAAATAACTTACCACCTACATACAGTGAGGAGAACAAGTTATTTGAACACTGCCGATTTTGCCAGGTTTTCCTATTACAAAGCATGTAGAGGTCTGTAATTTTGTTATCATAGTTACACTTCAACTGTGAGAGACGGAATCTAAAACAAAAATCCAGAAAATCACATTGAATGATTTTTAAGTAATTAATTTGCATTTTATTGCCATGACATAAGTATTTGATCACCTACCAACCAGTAAGAATTCCGGCTCTGTACCTATGATAAGAATCCCCACTGTAAGTGTTCAGACTCTTCGGTATGAGACTCAGTTGCATCCTGTTTCCATTGATCATCCTTGAGATGTTTCTACAACTTGATTGGAGTCCACCTGTGGCAAATTCAATTGATTGGACACAATCTGGAAAGGCTCACACCTGTCTATATAACACACCTGTCTATATAACACACCTGTCTATATAACACACCTGTCTATATAACACACTTGTCTATATAACACACCTGTCTATATAACACACCTGTCTATATAACACACCTGTCTATATAAGGTCCCACAGTTGACAGTGCATGATAGAGCAAAAACCAAAACATGAGGTCGAAGGAATTGTCCGTAGAGCTCTGAGACAATATTGTGTCGAGGCACAGATTTGGTAAAAGGTACCAAAAAATGTCTGCAGCCTTGAAGGTCCCCAAGAACACAGTGGCCTCCAGCATTCTTAAATGGAAGAAGTTTGGAACCACCAGGACTCTTCCTAGAGCTGGCCGCCCGGCCAAACTGAGCAATCGGGGGAGAAAGGCCTTGGTCTGGGAGAAGAACCCGATGGTCACTCTGACAGAGGTCTAGAGTTCCTCCTTTGAGATGGGAGAACCTTCCAGAAGGACAACCATTTATGCAGCACTCCACAAATCAGGCCTTTATGGTAGAGTAGCCAGATGGAAGCCACTACTCAGTAAAAGGCACATTGCAGCCCACTTGGAGTTTTACAAAAGGCACCTAAAGGACTCTCAGACCATGAGAAACAAGATTCTACTCAGTCTGATGAAACTCAGTCTGATGAAACCAAGATTGAACTATTTGGTCTGAATGCCAAGCGTCACGTCTGGAGGAAACCTGGCACCATCCCGTTGGGATGTTTTTCAGCGGCAGGATTGAGGGATGGTATCAAGGGAAAGATGAACGGAGCAAAGTACAGAGAGATCCTTGAGGAAAACCTGCTCCAGAGCGCTCAGGACCTCAGACTGGGACGAAGGTTCACCCTCCAACAGGACAACGACCCTAAGCACACAACCAAGACAACGCAGGAGTGGCTTCAGGACAAGTCTCTGAATGTCCTTGAGTGGCCGCGCCACAGCCCAGACTTGAGCCCAATTGAATATCTCTGGAGAGACCTGAAAATAGCTATGCAGCGACACTCCCCATCCAACCTGACAGAGCCTGAGAGGATGTGTAGAGTACAATGGGAGAAACACCCCAAAAACAGGTGTGCCAAGCTTGTAGCGTCATACCCAATACGACTCGAGGCTGTAATCGCTGCCAAAGGTACTTCAACAAAGTACAGAGTAAAGGGTCTGAATACTTACTGTAAAATATTTTCTTTATATATACATTTGCAAAAATGTCTATAAACCTGTTTTTCCTTTGTCATTGTTGGGGTATTGTGTGTAGATTGTTGAGGAAACAAAACTATTTAATACATTTTAGAATAAGTCTGTAAAGTAAACAAATGTGGAAAAAGTCAAGAGGTCTGTATACTTTCTGAATGCACTGCATATTTAATGAATACAACTATTTCGATGGAAGTGATGGTCTACTCAGTTTCTTTGAGGCTTCTGTGCGAGTTTTTACCTCTACCACTTAGCACTTAATTGGCCAAAATGGGTCAAACTCAGTGGCTGATTCAAAGGAAGAAATGGAAGCCACTTCAACTGCCTAGACATTAGGGCTTCAGACATAAACTCAGCAAAAAAAGAAACAGACCTTTTTTCAGGTCTTTCAATGATAATTCGTTAAAAAAACAGATTGTCATTCTAAAAGGGTTTAAAAACTCTTTCGCATGCTTGTTCAATGAACCATTGGGGCGACAGGTAGCCTAGTGGTTTGACTGTTGGACTTGTAACCGAAAGGTTGCAAGATCGAATCCCCTAACACTTATACAGTTACTCTGGGAATAGGGACCAGCTGTGCGTAATGAAAGTTCCGGAGGGTTCGGTGACAGTTGCGTAACTCTGCAGGTGTGGGTAAATTTAATTCAAACATTTTTTTTCCAGTACATTCATCTTAAGCCATCCGCAAAACACCAGTCTCAACGTCAACAGTGAAGAGGCGACTCCGGGATGTTATCCTTCTAGGCAGAGTTGCAAAAAAAAAGCCATATCTCAGACTTGCCAAAAATATATATATATTAAGATGGGGACAAAAACAGACACTGGTCATGGGTACTATTTAATGAAGCTGCCAGTTGAGGACTTGTGAGGTGTCTGTTTCTCTAATTTACTTTTCTTCTTGCTCTGTTGTGCACCGGGGCCTCCCGCTCTTTCTATTCTGATTAGAGCCCGTTTGCGCTGATCTGTGAAGGGAGTAGTACACAGCATTATATGGGAGCTTCCGTTTCTTGTCAATTTCTCGCATGGAATAGACTGACGAGTTTCAGAAGAAAGTTATTTGTTTCTGGCCATTTTGAGCCTGTAATTGAACCCACAAACTCTGATGCTCCAGATACTCAACTAGTCTAAAGAAGGCCAAGTTTATTTCTTATTTCATCAGAACAGTTTTCAGTGGTGCTAACAGAATTGCAAAAGGGTTTTCTAATGATCAATTAGCCTTTTAAAATGATAAACTTGGATTAGCTAACACAACGTGCCATTGGAACACAGAAGTGATAGTTGCTGATAATGGGTCCTCTGTACCCCTATGTAGATATTCCATTAAACATTCTGCTGTTTCCAGCTACAATAGTCATTTACAACATTAACAATGTCTACACTGTATTTCTGATCAATTTGATGTCATTTTAATTTTATTTTAAGAAATGTGCTTTTCTTAAAATAACAAGGACAAGGGACCCCAAACTCTTGAACAGTAGTGTACATATTCTTCTCTGTTTCAGCACCAATTGGTCGATGAAGAAAATACTGTAATCTTGTAGATTATCTAGGTTTTGGAAATCTGAATCATAAAAAACAGGTTTTGGGGAGCCTTTACGCACTAAAGAAAAGAAAAAATGGGTTTAATTAGTTCTGAAAATTTAACCCATCAAATCAAATACAAAACAACAGATGTAAACTAACATTGAAGTTTCCGACAATTCAGAGAAAAAAAGATAAATAATATAAACATAATAACACAAAGAATCCACAATGAGTATCGATAACGTGGCTATGTACACGCAGTACCAGTACCGAGTCAATGAGCAGGGGTACGAGGTAATTGAGGTAGGGGTTGTAACGAGTCAATGAGCAGGGGTACGAGGTAATTGAGGTAGGGGTTGTAACGAGTCAATGAGCAGGGGTACGAGGTAATTGAGGTAGGGGTTGTAACGAGTCAATGAGCAGGGGTACGAGGTAATTGAGGTAGATGTACTTATTGGGGTAGGGGTTGTAACGGGGTTATAACGGGGTTGTAATGGGGGTTATAACGGGTTTGTAACGGGGTTATAATGGGGTTGTAACGGGGTTGTAACGGGTTTGTAACGGGATTATAACGGGGTTGTAACGGGGTTGTAACGGGGTTGTAATGGGGGTTATAACGGGGTTGTAACGGTTTTGTAACGGGTTGTAACGGGGTTGTAATGGGGTTTTGTAACGGGGTTGTAACGGGGTTGTAACGGGGTTGTAACGGGGGTTATAAAGGGGTTGTAACGGGGTTGTAACGGGGTTATAAAGGGGGTTGTAACGGTTTTGTAACAGGTTGTAACGCGGTTATAATGGGGTTGTAACGGGGTTATAACGGGGTTGTAACGGGGTTATAACGGGGGTTATAACGGGGTTGTAACGGGGTTATAAAGGGGTTATAACGGGGTTGTAACGGGGTTGTAACAGGGGTTATAACGAGGTTATAACGGGGGTTGTAACGGGGTTGTAACGGGTTTGTAACGGGGGTTATAACGGGGTTGTAACGAGTGCCCTGAAAGTCAGGAAGAAAGTTCAGGGAGTGTTTAAAAAAATAAAAATATACACAAAGAACACGAAAAACAAACAACACACCGACATGAAAACAGAGTCAATAACACCTGAGGAAAGAACCAAGAGGAGGGACAGATATAGAGAAGATAATCAAGGAGGGGATGGAGTCCAGGTGAGTGACAGATATAGAGAAGATAATCAAGGAGGGGATGGAGTCCAGGTGAGTGACAGATATAGAGAAGATAATCAAGGAGGGGATGGAGTCCAGGTGAGTGACAGATATAGAGAAGATAATCAAGGAGGGGATGGAGTCCAGGTGAGTGACAGATATAGAGAAGATAATCAAGGAGGGGATGGAGTCCAGGTGAGTGACAGATATAGAGAAGATAATCAAGGAGGGGATGGAGTCCAGGTGAGTGACTGATATAGAGAAGATAATCAAGGAGGGGATGGAGTCCAGGTGAGTGACAGATATAGAGAAGATAATCAAGGAGGGGATGGAGTCCAGGTGAGTGACAGATATAGAGAAGATAATCAAGGAGGGGATGGAGTCCAGGTGAGTGACAGATATAGAGAAGATAATCAAGGAGGGGATGGAGTCCAGGTGAGTGACAGATATAGAGAAGATAATCAAGGAGGGGATGGAGTCCAGGTGATGTGACAGATATAGAGAAGATAATCATGGAGGGGATGGAGTCCAGGTGAGTGACAGATATAGGGAAGATAATCAAGGAGGGGATGGAGTCCAGGTGAGTGACAGATATAGAGAAGATAATCAAGGAGGGGATGGAGTCCAGGTGAGTGACAGATATAGAGAAGATAATCAAGGAGGGGATGGAGTCCAGGTGAGTGACAGATATAGAGAAGATAATCAAGGAGGGGATGGAGTCCAGGTGAGTGACAGATATAGAGAAGATAATCAAGGAGGGGATGGAGTCCAGGTGAGTGACAGATATAGAGAAGATAATCATGGAGGGGATGGAGTCCAGGTGAGTGACAGATATAGGGAAGATAATCAAGGAGGGATGGAGTCCAGGTGAGTGACAGATATAGAGAAGATAATCAAGGAGGGGATGGAGTCCAGGTGAGTGACAGATATAGAGAAGATAATCAAGGAGGGGATGGAGTCCAGGTGAGTGACAGATATAGAGAAGATAATCAAGGAGGGGATGGAGTCCAGGTGAGTGAGAGATATAGAGAAGATAATCAAGGAGGGGATGGAGTCCAGGTGAGTGACAGATATAGAGAAGATAATCAAGGTGGTGATGGATTCCAGGTGAGTGTCATGAGGTGCAGGTGCGCGAGACGATGGTGACAGGTGTGCGGGATAATCAGCAGCCTGATGACCTAGAAGCCAGAGAGGGAGTATACGTGACAGGGGTAAAGTGACTCGTCAACAGGATAGATTATAAACGGTAGCAGCAGCGCATGTAATGAGTCGAAAGAGTTACAGGTGACAAGGGTCAAACCAGATAGTCTGGGTAGCTTTTGGTTAAACTATCTCAGATTGAGATCAACTCTATTATCCCACCAGTGGGAAATTCATTTGGTCATGTGTCTAATAAGACAAAACATGAAAACACAGAAACTACACAATATAATTAACTAGAAGTGCTTTAGCTACACATTGAAAGTGAATGTGCAGTATATTGGAGGGATCATCAGACTACCCATTCTACAGCCTAATGGCTGATGGTATAAAACAGTCCCAATATAATAATATAATAATATAACCTGTTTTCATTTTCTTTTGAAGAAGTCTTCTCTCTTGCCCGGCTGCTGCTGTGACTCAGAGTCTGAGTCTGTCTTGGAAAATGCTTTAAAGATGTAGAAGGATGCGTTTGGTGTACAGTACTTCCCGCCATCTTAGTCGAGCGCTGAAGCTTGACTTGGTGTTGCACTCGCATGTTCACAAACACGCATTTCAGAGCAAAGGACAACACACTCTGCAGGAAGGATTTATAGAACATTTATAAGATATTGAGGTTGAAACAAAAAAACACTCTCTGTTGCAACTTCCAGGTCATCGGCGCAGGCCGTCGTCAGGGCCGTCGTCAGGGCCGCCCAGTCAGTGGATTCAAAACAGTCCTGGTGGTCTTCTGTCTCTTCAGGAGTGTAACATATTGCTGATATGATGGTAAATGTTCAGGTAGATTGCACATGTTAAAGTCTCCCATGATCAGCTGTTTATGCTTCAGGTGACTCTGTTTTCCACCTGGGATACAAGGTCATGAATCAAGTCGGCAACTATTCGGGTGTGAATGGAGGGGGCTATGTAGACAATAAATAGTCAACCTGATTTATTTCCCATGGCAGGTTGTACGGCCGTAGGTTTAGAGCAAGAAGTTCAATATCTTTAGTACAGACCTTGTGCTTAGTTTTAATGTGGGCAGGACTGCAATATTTCTTGTTGATGAATGCACAAATTCCACCGTCTTTTCTCTTACCAGAGTTGATGTTTCGGTCCATTCTAACGATTGTGCAGCCATCCAGCTACACAGCGGAGGAGGGATCCTGTTCCATAAGCTCAGGTCTCAGGTCCCAGGTCTCAGGTCTCAGGTCCCAGGTCCCAGGTCTCAGGTCCCAGGTCCCAGGTCTCAGGTCCCAGGTCTCAGGTCCCAGGTCCCAGGTCTCAGGTCCCAGGTCCCAGGTCCCAGGTCTCAGGTCCTAGGTTCCAGGTCCCAGGTCCCAGGTCCCAGGTCCCAGGTTCCAGACCTCAGCCAGATCAGATCAGTACAGGGTACAAGCCCGTAACTCCTCAGTCTAAATCCTTTCTACATGTCCATGCATAATAGATGGAAGAGGTTTTCTGAAGGGCTGTTTTAAAAAAAAAATCCTCCTCATCTGCCAGGCTTCCTTGGTTTTAGATGCCTTTTATTGGGAACATGTTGTATTGACGGGGGTGTTCCAGTGTAGACGTGCAGAAAAGGGAGATTAAGCAGGACATCCCTTGTGTATGTGTATGATATCTGCGGTTGTGGATCGCTGTACCCATTGACTGTTAGGTCGGAAGCTTGTTAAAACTAACAGTCAAAGTACAGCTATTTGCCTCATTATTATTATTATTTATAAAAAAGTAAAAAAAATCTAACCAGGTAGGCCAGTTGAGAACCAGTTCTCATTTTACAACTGCGACCTGCGATTTATTAGCTATACGGTTTAATAACGCTCAAAACTTAGTTGGTTGAGGTGAATCGCAACTTTAAAACACTTCAAAATAAAAAAATAACACACACGGAAGGGACCATGTTGCTGTAAGAACAGACACCTTCCCTTTAAATATGAATCATTCTGATGAGGGTAGAAGCACTTCCCTTTAAATATGGTTCATTCTGATGGGGGTAGAAGCACTTCCCTTTAAATATGGATCATTCTGATGGGGGTAGAAGCACTTCCCTTTAAATATGGATCATTCTGATGGGGGTAGAAGCTGTTCCCTTTAAATATGGATCGGTATGGCGCCGACAGAGATGGCCGCCTCGCTTCGCGTTCCTAGGAAACTATGCAGTTTTTTGTTTTTTACGTGTTATTTCTTACACTAGTACCCCAGGTCATCTTAGGTTTCATTACATACAGCCGAGAAGAACTACTGAATATAAGATCAGCGTCAACTCACCATCAGTACGACCAAGAATATGTTTTTCGCGATGCGGATCCTGTGTTCTGCCTTACAACCAGTGCAACGGAGTGGATTACATGCAGCGACCCAAAAAAACGACTCAGAAAAAGAGGGAAACGAAGCGGTCTTCTGGTCAGACTCCGGAGACGGGCACACCGTGCACCACTCCCTAGCATTCTTCTTGCCAATGTCCAGTCTCTTGACAACAAGGTTGATGAAATCCGAGCAAGGGTAGCATTCCAGAGGGACATCAGAGACTGTAACGTTCTCTGCTTCACGGAAACATGGCTCACTGGAGAGACGCTATCCGAAGCGGTGCAGCCAGCGGGTTTCTCCACGCATCGCGCCGACAGAAACAAACATCTTTCTGGTAAGAAGAGGGGCGGGGGCGTATGCCTTATGACCAACGTGACATGGTGTGATGAAAGAAACATACAGGAACTCAAATCCTTCTGTTCACCTGATTTAGAATTCCTCACAATCAAATGTAGACCGCATTATCTACCAAGAGAATTCTCTTCGATTATAATCACAGCCGTATATATCCCCCCCCAAGCAGACACATCGATGGCTCTGAACGAACTTTATTTAACTCTCTGCAAACTGGAAACGATTTATCCGGAGGCTGCATTCATTGTAGCTGGGGATTTTAACAAGGCTAATCTGAAAACAAGACTCCCTAAATTTTATCAGCATATCGATTGCGCAACCAGGGGTGGAAAGACCCTGGATCATTGTTACTCTAACTTCCGCAACGCATATAAGGCCCTGCCCCGCCCCCTTTCGGAAAAGCTGACCACGACTCCATTTTGTTGATCCCTGCCTACAGACAGAAACTAAAACAAGAAGCTCCCACGCTGAGGTCTGTCCAACGATGGTCTGACCAAGCTGACTCCACACTCCAAGACTGCTTCCATCACGTGGACTGGGAGATGTTTCAGTATTGCGTCAGACAACAACATTGACGAATACGCTGATTCGGTGTGCGAGTTCATTAGAACGTGCGTTGAAGATGTCGTTCCCATAGCAACGATTAAAACATTCCCTAACCAGAAACCGTGGATTGATGGCAGCATTCGTGTGAAACTGAAGGCGCGAACCACTGCTTTTAATCAGGGCAAGGTGTCTGGTAACATGACTGAATACAAACAGTGCAGCTATTCCCTCCGCAAGGCTATCAAACAAGCTAAGCGCCAGTACAGAGACAAAGTAGAATCTCAATTCAACGGCTCAGACAGAAGAGGCATGTGGCAGGGTCTACAGTCAATCAAGGACTACAGGAAGAAACCCAGCCCAGTCACGGACCAGGATGTCTTGCTCCCAGGCAGACTAAATAACTTTTTGCCCGCTTTGAGGACAATACAGTGCCACTGACACGGCCTGCAACGAAAACATGCGGTCTCTCCTTCACTGCAGCCGAAGTGAGTAAGACTACTGTGTTATCGCAAGGCTGCACACAGTGTAAGGGGATAAAGAATATGTACATAAGGATATATGAATGAGTGATGGTACAGAGCAGCATAGGCAAGATACAGTAGATGATATCGAGTACAGTATATACATATGAGATGAGTATGGCATAGTGGCATAGTTAAAGTGGCTAGTGATACATGTATCACATAAGGATGCAGTCGATGATATAGAGTACAGTATCTACGTATGCATATGAGATGAATAATGTAGGGTAAGTAACATTATATAAGGTAGCATTGTTTAAAGTGGCTAGTGATATATTTACATCATTTCCCATCAATTCCCATGATTAAAGTGGCTGGAGTAGAGTCAGTGTCATTGACAGTGTGTTGGCAGTAGCCACTCAATGTTAGTGGTGGCTGTTTAACAGTCTGATGGCCTTGAGATAGAAGCTGTTTTTCAGTCTCTCGGTCCCAGCTTTGATGCACCTGTACTGACCTCGCCTTCTGGATGACAGCGGGGTGAACAGGCAGTGGCTCGGGTGGTTGATGTCCTTGATGACCTTTATGGCCTTCCTGTAGCATCGGGTGGTGTAGGTGTCCTGGAGGGCAGGTAGTTTGCCCCCGGTGATGCGTTGTGCAGACCTCACTACCCTCTGGAGAGCCTTACGGTTGAGGGCGGTGCAGTTGCCATACCAGACGGTGATACAGCCCGCCAGGATGCTCTCGATTGTGCATCTGTAGAAGTTTGTGAGTGCTTTTGGTGACAAGCCGAATTTCTTCAGCCTCCTGAGGTTGAAGAGGCGCTGCTGCGCCTTCCTCACGATGCTGTCTGTGTGAGTGGACCAATTCAGTTTGTCTGTGATGTGTATGCCGAGGAACTTAAAACTTGCTACCCTCTCCACTACTGTTCCATCGATGTGGATGGGGGTGTTCCCTCTGCTGTTTCCTGAAGTCCACAATCATCTCTTTAGTTTTGTTGACGTTGAGTGTGAGGTTATTTTCCTGACACCACACTCCGAGGGCCCTCACCCCTCCCTGTAGGCCGTCTCGTCGTTGTTGGTAATCAAGCCTACCACTGTTGTGTCGTCCGCAAACTTGATGATTGAGTTGGAGGCGTGCGTGGCCACGCAGTCGTGGGTGAACAGGGAGTACAGGAGAGGGCTCAGAACGCACCCTTGTGGGGCCCCAGTGTTGAGGATCAGCGGGGAGGAGATGTTGTTGCCTACCCTCACCACCTGGGGGCGGCCCGTCAGGAAGTCCAGTACCCAGTTGCACAGGGCGGGGTCGAGACCCAGGGTCTCGAGCTTGATGACGAGCTTGGAGGGTACTATGGTGTTGAATGCCGAGCTGTAGTCGATGAACAGCATTCTCACATAGGTATTCCTCTTGTCCAGATGGGTTAGGGCAGTGTGCAGTGTGGTTGAGATTGCATCGTCTGTGGACCTATTTGGGCGGTAAGCAAATTGGAGTGGGTCAAGGGTGTCAGGTAGGGTGGAGGTGATATGGTCCTTGACTAGTCTCTCAAAGCACTTCATGATGACGGATGTGAGTGCTACGGGCGGTAGTCGTTTAGCTCAGTTACCTTAGCTTTCTTGGGAACAGGAACAATGGTGGCCCTCTTGAAGCATGTGGGAACAGCAGACTGGTATAGGGATTGGTTGAATATGTCCGTAAACACACCGGCCAGCTGGTCTGCGCATGCTCTGAGGGCGCGGCTGGGGATGCCGTCTGGGCCTGCAGCCTTGCGAGGGTTAACACGTTTAAATGTCTTACTCACTTCGGCTGCAGTGAAGGAGAGACCGCATGTTTTCATTGCAGGCCGTGTCAGTGGCACTGTATTGTCCTCAAAGCGGGCAATTGGCCCAGTTTTGGGGCAATTGGCCCTACAATTGGCCCAGTTTTGTCCGGGTTTGGCCTGGGTAGGCCGTCTTCGTAAATAAGACTTTGTTCTTAACTGACTTGCCAAGTTAAATAAAGGTAAACAAATATAAAAATGTACAGTTGAATATGTGTGGTTATTAGTCTGACTGTCCATACTGATAGTGGTTCATATTTAACGCGATAGAAAAAGGAGACAGAGAAAGTCAGGATAGTCTATAATCAAGACGTTTTAAAGTTAAAAGTCTGTACAACTTAAATTCTGCATGATTGCACAGTATTTCATCAACCTTACACGATCAAAGGTGATATGCTTCAGTTTGCTGCCTTATGACTCATTTCACGTCTCCAGCGATCATAAGGTAAATCAGGTCTAAAACATGTGTCCTTTGTTTATTTCACATCTCATAACATATCACTAATTTACCCAGCCCTTATCAATAGCTCTGATCAATAGCTCTGATCGATAGCTCTGATCGATAGCTCTGATCGATAGCTCTGAACGATAGCTCTGAACGATAGCTCTGATCAATAGCTCTGATCAATAGCTCTGATCAATAGCTCTGATCAATAGCTCTGATCAATAGCCCTGAACTATAGCTCTAAACGATAGCTCTGATCAATAGCTCTGATCAATAGCTCTGATCGATAGCTCTGATCAATAGCTCTGATCGATAGCTCTGATCAATAGCTCTGATCGATAGCTCTGATCGATAGCTCTGATCGATAGCTCTGATCAATAGCTCTGATCAATAGCTCTGATCAATAGCTCTGATCAATAGCTCTGATCAATAGCTCTGATCAATAGCTCTGATCAATAGCCCTGAACGATAGCTCTAAACGATAGCTCTGATCGATAGCTCTGAACGATAGCTCTGATCAATAGCTCTGATCAATAGCTCTGATCGATAGCTCTGATCAATAGCTCTGATCAATAGCTCTGATCAATAGCTCTGATCAATAGCCCTGAACGATAGCTCTAAAACGATAGCTCTGATCAATAGCTCTGATCGATAGCTCTGATCGATAGCTCTGATCAATAGCTCTGATCAATAGCTCTGATCAATAGCTCTGATCGATAGCTCTGATCAATAGCTCTGATCAATAGCTCTGATCAATAGCCCTGAACGATAGCGTAAACGATAGCTCTGATCGATAGCTCTGAACGATAGCTCTGATCAATAGCTCTGATCAATAGCTCTGATCGATAGCTCTGATCAATAGCTCTGATCAATAGCTCTGATCGATAGCTCTGATCAATAGCTCTGATCGATAGCTCTGATCAATAGCTCTGATCGATAGCTCTGATCAATAGCTCTGATCGATAGCTCTGATCGATAGCTCTGATCAATAGCTCTGATCAATAGCTCTGATCAATAGCTCTGATCAATAGCTCTGATCAATAGCTCTGATCAATAGCTCTGATCGATAGCTCTGATCATGTTGTAAATGACAGTGTATGGAGAATGGTGTTATTTCTATCAAGAAAAATAAAGTAGATGCATTTTCCGCTTGGAACCGGCAGGTTGGCGAGGCCTTATTCATGGTTTCCTCGTGTTTAAAGGTGGTGGAATCAGGGTTAGAATACAGTGTATCAGCAGACACATTTATTCTCTCGCAACCCCAAATGTATAGCAGGTGAATACAAAGGTGTTCTCATGCTTATGTTGAAAGGTCAGAATATTGGTAGAGAGAAGTGCATTTAAAGGAAATTACATTATGTACAGTGGCAAGACAAATTATGTGAACCGTTTGGAATTATCTGGATTTCTGCATATATTGGTCACCAAATTTGATCTGATCTTCATCTAAGTCAGAACAATAGACAAACAAAGTCTGCTTAAACTAATAACACACAAATTATTGTATTTTTCTTGTTTCTACTGAATACATCATTTAAACATTCAAAGTGTACATTGGAAAAAGTATGTGAATCCTTAGGCTAATGACTTCTCAAAAAGCTAATTGGAGTCAGGAGTCAACTATCCCGGAGTCCAATCAATGAGACGAGATTAGAGATGTTGGGTAGAGCTGCCCTGCCCAATAAAAAACACTCAAAATATGAGTTTGCTGTTCACAAGAAGCATTGCCTGATGTGAATCATGCCTCGAACAAAAGAGATCTCAGAAGACCCAAGATTATGATTTGTTGACTTGCATAAAGCTGGAAAGGGTTACAAAAGTGTCTCTAAAAGCCTTGATGTGCATCAGTCCGTAAGACATATTGTCTATAAATGGAGAAAGTTCAGCACTGTTTCTACTCTCCCTAGGAGTGGCCATCCTGCAAAGATGACTGCAAGAGCACAGCGCAGAATGCTCAATGATGTTAAGAAGAATCCTAGAGTGTCAGCTAAAGACTTACAGAAATCTCTGGGACATGCTAACATCTCTGTTGACAAGTCTATGATACGTAAAACACTAAACAAGAATGGTAGGACACCACGGAAGAAGCCACTGCTGTCCGAAAAAAGCATTGCTGCACATATGAAGTTCGCAAAAGCATCTGGAATTTCCACAGCACTACTGGTGAAATATTCTGTGGACAGATTAAACTAAAGTTGACTTGTTTGGAAGGAAGGAACACACAACACTGTGTGGAGAGAAAAAGGCACATCACACCATCATCTAAACCTCATCCCAACTGTAAAGTACGGTGGAGGGAGCATCATGGTTTTAAGCTGCTTTGCTGCCTCAGGGCCTGGACAGCTTGCTATCATCGACAGAAAAATGAATTCCAAGGTTTATCAAGACGTTTAGCAGGAGAATGTCAGGCTATCTGTCCACCAATTGAAGCTCAGCAGAAGTTGGGTTTTTGCAACAGGACAACGACCCAAAACACAGAAGTAAACCAACAACCGAGTGGCTTCAGCGGATGAAAATACCCACTCTGGAGTGGCCCAGTCAGACTCCTGACTTCAACCTGATTGAGATGCAGTGGCATGACCTCAAGAGAGCAGTTAACACCAGACATCCCAAGAATATTGCTGAACTGAAACAGTTTTGTAAAGAGGAATGGCCCAAAATTCCTCCAGACAACAGAAAACGTTTGGTTGAGGTTATTGCTGCCAAAGGAGGGTCAACCAGTTATTAAATCCAAGGGTTCACATACTTTTTCCACCCTGCACTGTGAATGTTTACACTGTGTGATCAATAAAGACATGAAAACGTATAATTGTTTGTGCATTATTAGTTTAAGCAGACTGTGTTTGTCTGTTGTTGTGACCTGGATGAAGACCAGGTTAAATCCAGGTCATGGTGGTGACGGTGTCCTCTAATGTGTTGATGGTGGTGTGGGGGTCCTCTAATGTATTGATGGTGGTGTGGGGGTCCTCTAATGTATTGATGGTGGTGTGGGGATCCTCTAATGTATTGATGGTGGCGTGGGGTCCTCTAATGTATTGATGGTGGTGTGGGGTCCTCTAATGTATTGATGGTGGTGTGGGGGTCCTCTAATGTATTGATGGCGGTGTGGGGGTCCTCTAATGTATTGATGGTGGTGTGGGGTCCTCTAATGTATTGATGGTGGTGTGGGTGGTGTGGGGGTCCTCTAATGTATTGATGGTGGTGTGGGGTCCTCTAATGTATTGATGGTGGTGTGGGGTCCTCTAATGTATTGATGGTGGTGTGGGGGTCCTCTAATGTGTTGATGGTGGTGTGGGGGTCCTCTAATGTATTGATGGTGGTGTGGGGGTCCTCTAATGTGTTGATGGCGGTGTGGGGGTCCTCTAATGTATTGATGGTGGTGTGGGGGTCCTCTAATGTGTTGATGGTGGTGTGGGTGGTGTGGGGTCCTCTAATATATTGATGTATTGATGGTGGTGACGGGGTCCTCTAATGTGTTGATGGTGGTGTGGGGTCCTCTAATGTATTGATGGTGGTGTGGGGGTCCTCTAATGTATTGATGGTGGTGTGGGGTCCTCTAATGTATTGATGGTGGTGTGGGGGTCCTCTAATGTATTGATGGTGGTGTGGGGGTCCTCTAATGTATTGATGGTGGTGTGGGGTCCTCTAATGTATTGATGGTGGTGTGGGGGTTCTCTAATGTATTGATGGTGGTGTGGGGTCCTCTAATGTATTGCTGGTGGTGTGGGGGTCCTCTAATGTATTGATGGTGGTGTGGGGGTCCTCTAATATATTGATGATGGTGTGGGGGTCCTCTAATGTATTGATGGTGGTGTGGGGGTCCTCTAATGTATTGATGGTGGTGTGGGGGTCCTCTAATGTATTGATGGTGGTGTGGGGGTCCTCTAATGTATTGATGGTGGTGTGGGGGTCCTCTAATGTGTTGATGGTGGTGTGGGGGTCCTCTAATGTATTGATGGTGGTGTGGGGGTCCTCTAATGTATTGATGGTGGTGTGGGGGTCCTCTAATGTATTGATGGTGGTGTGGGTGTCCTCTAATGTATTGTGGGTGGTGGGGTGGTGGGGGTCCTCTAATTTATTGATGGTGGTGTGGGGGTCCTCTAATGTATTGATGGTGGTGTGGGGTCCTCTAATGTATTGATGGTGGTGTGGGGATCCTCTAATGTATTGATGGTGGTGTGGGGTCCTCTAATGTATTGATGGTGGTGTGGGGATCCTCTAATGTATTGATGGTGGTGGGTGGTGTGGGGTCCTCTAATGTATTGATGGTGGTGTGGGATCCTCTAATGTATTGATGGTGGTGTGGGATCCTCTAATGTATTGATGTTGGTGCGGGTGGTGTGGGGGTCATCTAATGTATTGATGGTGGTGTGGGGGTCCTCTAATGTATTGATGGTGGTGTGGGGGTCCTCTAATATGTTGATGGTGGTGTGGGGTCCTCTAATGTTTTGATGGTGGTGTGGGTGGTGTGGGAACCTCTAATGTATTGATGGTGGTGTGGGGGTCCTCTAATGTATTGGTGGTGGTGTGGGGATCCTCTAATGTATTGATGGTGGTGTGGGGGTCCTCTAATGTATTGATGGTGGTGTGGGGATCCTCTAATGTATTGATGGTGGTGTGGTTGGTGTGGGGTCCTCTAATGTATTGATGGTGGTGTGGGGTCCTCTAATGTATTGATGGTGGTGTGGGGTTCTCTAATGTATTGATGGTGGTGTGGGGTCCTCTAATGTATTGCTGGTGGTGTGGGGGTCCTCTAATGTATTGATGGTGGTGTGGGGGTCCTCTAATGTGTTGATGGCGGTGTGGGGGTCCTCGGATGTATTGATGGTGGTGTGGGGGTCCTCTAATGTGTTGATGGTGGTGTGGGTGGTGTGGGGTCCTCTAATGTATTGATGTATTGATGGTGGTGACGGGGTCCTCTAATGTGTTGATGGTGGTGTGGGTCCTCTAATGTATTGATGGTGGTGGGGGTCCTCTAATGTATTGATGGTGGTGTGGGGTCCTCTAATGTATTGATGGTGGTGTGGGGATCCTCTAATGTATTGATGGTGGTGTGGGGTCCTCTAATGTATTGATGGTGGTGTGGGGTCCTCTAATGTATTGATGGTGGTGTGGGGGTTCTCTAATGTATTGATGGTGGTGTGGGGGTCCTCTAATGTATTGCTGGTGGTGTGGGGGTCCTCTAATGTATTGATGGTGGTGTAGGGGTCCTCTAATGTATTGATGGTGGTGTGGGGGTCCTCTAATGTATTGATGGTGGTGTGGGGGTCCTCTAATGTATTGATGGTGGTGTGGGGGTCCTCTAATGTGTTGATGGTGGTGTGGGGGTCCTCTAATGTATTGATGGTGGTGTGGGGTCCTCTAATGTATTGTGGGTGGTGTGGGTGGTGTGGGGTCCTCTAATTTATTGATGGTGGTGGGGGTCCTCTAATGTATTGATGGTGGTGTGGGGTCCTCTAATGTATTGATGGTGGTGTGGGGATCCTCTAATGTATTGATGGTGGTGTGGGGGTCCTCTAATGTATTGATGGTGGTGTGGGGATCATGATGGTGGTGTGGGTGGTGTGGGGTCCTCTAATGTATTGATGGTGGTGTGGGATCCTCTAATGTATTGATGGTGGTGTGGGGTCCTCTAATGTATTGATGGTGGTGTGGGGGTCATCTAATGTATTGATGGTGGTGTGGGGGTCCTCTAATGTATTGATGGTGGTGTGGGGGTCCTCTAATATGTTGATGGTGGTGTGGGGGTCCTCTAATGTTTTGATGGTGGTGTGGGGGTCCTCTAATGTATTGATGGTGGTGTGGGGGTCCTCTAATGTATTGGTGGTGGTGTGGGGATCCTCTAATGTATTGATGGTGGTGTGGGGAACCTCTAATGTATTGATGGTGGTGTGGGGGTCCTCTAATGTATTGGTGGTGGTGTGGGGATCCTCTAATGTATTGATGGTGGTGTGGGGGTCCTCTAATGTTTTGATGGTGGTGTGGGTGGTGTGGGGAACCTCTAATGTATTGATGGTGGTGTGGGGGTCCTCTAATGTATTGGTGGTGGTGTGGGGTCCTCTAATGTATTGATGGTGGTGTGGGGATCCTCTAATGTATTGATGGTGGTGTGGTTGGTGTGGGGTCCTCTAATGTATTGATGGTGGTGTGGGGTCCTCTAATGTATTGATGGTGGTGTGGGGTTCTCTAATGTATTGATGGTGGTGTGGGGGTCCTCTAATGTATTGCTGGTGGTGTGGGGGTCCTCTAATGTATTGATGGTGGTGTGGGGTCCTCTAATGTATTGATGGTGGTGTGGGGTCCTCTAATGTATTGATGGTGGTGTGGGGGTCCTCTAATGTATTGATGGTGGTGTGGGGGTCCTCTAATGTATTGATGGTGGTGTGGGGTCCTCTAATGTATTGATGGTGGTGTGGGGGTCCTCTAATGTATTGATGGTGGTGTGGGGGTCCTCTAATGTATTGATGGTGGTGTGGGGTCCTCTAATGTATTGATGGTGGTGTGGGATCCTCTAATGTATTGATGGTGGTGTGGGGTCATCTAATGTATTGATGGTGGTGTGGGGGTCCTCTAATGTATTGATGGTGGTGTGGGGTCCTCTAATGTATTGATGGTGATGTGGGGTCCTCTAATGTATTGATGGTGGTGTGGGGGTCCTCTAATGTGTTGATGGTGGTGTGGGGTCCTCTAATGTATTGATGGTGGTGTGGGGGTCCTCTAATGTATTGATGGTGGAGTGGAGGTCCTCTAATGTATTGATGGTGGTGTGGGTGTCCTCTAATGTATTGTGGGTGGTGGGGTGGTGGGGGTCCTCTAATTTATTGATGGTGGTGTGGGGGTCCTCTAATGTATTGATGGTGGTGTGGGGTCCTCTAATGTATTGATGGTGGTGTGGGGATCCTCTAATGTATTGATGGTGGTGTGGGGGTCCTCTAATGTATTGATGGTGGTGTGGGGATCCTCTAATGTATTGATGATGGTGTGGGTGGTGGGGGTCCTCTAATGTATTGATGGTGGTGTGGGGGTCCTCTAATGTATTGATGGTGGTGTGGGGTCCTCTAATGTATTGATGGTGGTGTGGGGGTCCTCTAATGTATTGATGGTGGTGTGGGGTCCTTTAATGTATTGATGGTGGTGTGGGGGTCCTCTAATGTATTGATGGTGGTGTGGGGGTCCTCTAATGTATTGATGGTGGTGTGGGGGTCCTCTAATGTATTGGTGGTGGTGTGGGGATCCTCTAATGTATTGATGGTGGTGTGGGGGTCCTCTAATGTTTTGATGGTGGTGTGGGTGGTGTGGGGAACCTCTAATGTATTGATGGTGGTGTGGGGGTCCTCTAATGTATTGGTGGTGGTGGGGGTCCTCTAATGTATTGATGGTGGTGTGGGGATCCTCTAATGTATTGATGGTGGTGTGGTTGGTGTGGGGTCCTCTAATGTATTGATGGTGGTGTGGGGGTCCTCTAATGTATTGATGGTGGTGTGGGGTTCCTCTAATGTATTGATGGTGGTGTGGGGGTCCTCTAATGTATTGCTGGTGGTGTGGGGTCCTCTAATGTATTGATGGTGGTGTGGGGGTCCTCTAATGTATTGATGGTGGTGTGGGGGTCCTCTAATGTATTGATGGTGGTGTGGGGGTCCTCTAATGTATTGATGGTGGTGTGGGGGTCCTCTAATGTATTGATGGTGGTGTGGGGGTCCTCTAATGTATTGATGGTGGTGTGGGGGTCCTCTAATGTATTGATGGTGGTGTGGGGTCCTCTAATGTATTGATGGTGGTGTGGGGTCCTCTAATGTATTGATGGTGGTGTGGGGGTCATCTAATGTATTGATGGTGGTGTGGGGTCCTCTAATGTATTGATGGTGGTGTGGGGTCCTCTAATGTATTGATGGTGGTGTGGGGTCCTCTAATGTATTGATGGTGGTGTGGGGTCCTCTAATGTGTTGATGGTGGTGTAGGGGTCCTCTAATGTATTGATGGTGGTGTGGGGTCCTCTAATGTATTGATGGTGGAGTGGGGGTCCTCTAATGTATTGATGGTGGTGTGGGTGTCCTCTAATGTATTGTGGGTGGTGTGGGTGGTGTGGGGTCCTCTAATTTATTGATGGTGGTGTGGGGGTCCTCTAATGTATTGATGGTGGTGTGGGGTCCTCTAATGTATTGATGGTGGTGTGGGGATCCTCTAATGTATTGATGGTGGTGTGGGGTCCTCTAATGTATTGATGGTGGTGTGGGGATCCTCTAATGTATTGATGGTGGTGTGGGTGGTGTGGGGTCCTCTAATGTATTGATGGTGGTGTGGGGTCCTCTAATGTATTGATGGTGGTGTGGGGGTCCTCTAATGTATTGATGGTGGTGTGGGGGTCCTCTAATGTATTGATGGTGGTGTGGGGTCCTTTAATGTATTGATGGTGGTGTGGGGGTCCTCTAATGTATTGATGGTGGTGTGGGGGTCCTCTAATGTATTGATGGTGGTGTGGGGGTCCTCTAATGTATTGATGGTGGTGTGGGTGTCCTCTAATGTGTTGATGGTGGTGTGGGGGTCCTCTAATGTATTGATGGTGGTGTGGGGGTCCTCTAATGTATTGATGGTGGTGTGGGGGTCCTCTAATGTATTGATGGTGGTGTGGGTGTCCTCTAATGTATTGTGGGTGGTGTGGGTGGTGTGGGGTCCTCTAATTTATTGATGGTGGTGTGGGGGTCCTCTAATGTATTGATGGTGGTGTGGGGTCCTCTAATGTATTGATGGTGGTGTGGGGATCCTCTAATGTATTGATGGTGGTGTGGGGGTCCTCTAATGTATTGATGGTGGTGTGGGGATCCTCTAATGTATTGATGGTGGTGTGGGGTCCTCTAATGTATTGATGGTGGTGTGGGGGTCCTCTAATGTATTGATGGTGGTGTGGGGTCCTCTAATGTATTGATGGTGGTGCGGGTGGTGTGGGGGTCATCTAATGTATTGATGGTGGTGTGGGGTCCTCTAATGTATTGATGGTGGTGTGGGGATCCTCTAATGTATTGATGGTGGTGTGGTTGGTGGGGGGTCCTCTAATGTATTGATGGTGGTGTGGGGTCCTCTAATGTATTGATGGTGGTGTGGGGATCCTCTAATGTATTGATGGTGGTGCGGGTGGTGTGGGGATCCTCTAATGTATTGATGGTGGTGTGGGGTCCTCTAATGTATTGATGGTGGTGTGGGGATCCTCTAATGTATTGATGGTGGTGTGGTTGGTGGGGGTCCTCTAATGTATTGATGGTGGTGTGGGGTCCTCTAATGTATTGATGGTGGTGTGGGGTTCTCTAATGTATTGATGGTGGTGTGGGGTCCTCTAATGTATTGCTGGTGGTGTGGGGGTCCTCTAATGTATTGATGGTGGTGTGGGGTCCTCTAATGTATTGATGGAGGTGTGGGGGTCCTCTAATGTATTGATGGTGGTGTGGGGGTCCTCTAATGTATTGATGGTGGTGTGGGGGTCCTCTAATGTATTGATGGTGGTGTGGGGTCCTCTAATGTATTGATGGTGGTGTGGGGGTCCTCTAATGTATTGATGGTGGTGTGTGGGGTCCTCTAATGTATTGATGGTGGTGTGGGGTCCTCTAATGTATTGATGGTGGTGTGGGATTCTCTAATGTATTGATGGTGGTGTGGGGTCATCTAATGTATTGATGGTGGTGTGGGGGTCCTCTAATGTATTGATGGTGGTGTGGGGGTCCTCTAATGTATTGATGGTGGTGTGGGGGTCCTCTAATGTGTTGATGGTGGTGTGGGGGTCCTCTAATGTATTGATGGTGGTGTGGGGGTCCTCTAATGTATTGATGGTGGAGTGGGGTCCTCTAATGTATTGATGGTGGTGTGGGTGTCCTCTAATGTATTGTGGGTGGTGTGGGTGGTGTGGGGTCCTCTAATTTATTGATGGTGGTGTGGGGGTCCTCTAATGTATTGATGGTGGTGTGGGGTCCTCTAATGTATTGATGGTGGTGTGGGGATCCTCTAATGTATTGATGGTGGTGTGGGGGTCCTCTAATGTATTGATGGTGGTTTGGGGATCCTCTAATGTATTGATGGTGGTGTGGGTGGTGTGGGGTCCTCTAATGTATTGATGATGGTGTGGGGGTCCTCTAATGTATTGATGGTGGTGTGGGGGTCCTCTAATGTATTGATGGTGGTGTGGGGTCCTCTAATGTATTGATGGTGGTTTGGGGTCCTTTAATGTATTGATGGTGGTGTGGGGGTCCTCTAATGTATTGATGGTGGTGTGGGATCCTCTAATGTATTCATGGTGGTGTGGGATCCTCTAATGTATTGATGGTGGTGCGGGTGGTGGGGGGTCCTCTAATGTATTGATGGTGGTGTGGGGTCCTCTAATGTATTGATGGTGGTGTGGGGTCCTCTAATGTATTGATGGTGGTGTGGGGTCCACTAATGTATTGATGGTGGTGTGGGGGTCCTCTAATGTATTGATGGTGGTGTGGGGGTCCTCTAATATGTTGATGGTGGTGTGGGGGTCCTCTAATGTGTTGATGGTGGTGTGGGTGGTGTGGGGAACCTCTAATGTATTGATGGTGGTGTGGGGTCCTCTAATGTATTGGTGGTGGTGTGGGGATCCTCTAATGTGTTGATGGTGGTGTGGGGGTCCTCTAATGTATTGATGGTGGGTGGGGGTCCTCTAATGTATTGATGGTGGTGTGGGATCCTCTAATATATTGATGGTGGTGTGGGTGGTGTGGGGGTCCTCTAATGTATTGATGGTGGCGTGGGGTCCTCTAATATATTGATGGTGGTGTGGGGTCCTCTAATGTATTGATGGTGGTGTGGGGTCCTCTAATGTATTGATGGTGGTGTGGGGTCCTCTAATGTATTGATGGTGGTGTGGGTGGTGTGGGGGTCCTCTAATGTATTGATGGTGGCGTGGGGTCCTCTAATATATTGATGGTGGTGTGGGGGTCCTCTAATGTATTGATGGTGGTGTGGGGGTCCTCTAATGTATTGATGGTGGTGTGGGGTCCTCTAATGTATTGATGGTGGTGTGGGGGTCCTCTAATGTATTGATGGTGGTGTGTAAACTTTTAAAAATGTAAACTTTTACTATTTGACTTTCTGTATTAAGTGACAATGTGCTCCTTGACGGGGATGAAATGAATAACATGACGATTGTTATCTATGAAAAGGATTCTGGAGTTCATTTTAAGCCTCAATTCTGAAAAGTTTGTCACACAATTATGGTAGGTCACACAGATTGTTTGATGGAAGATTTGATTGGTTGATGAAAGATTTGATTGGTTGATGGAAGATTTGATTGGTTGATGGAAGATTTGATTGGTCGATGGAAGATCTGATTGGTTGATGGAAGATTTGATTGGTCGATGGAAGATCTGATTGGTCGATGAAAGATTTGATTGGTTGATAGAATAAAGATGCTGTAAGACACCAGGAAATCATGTAGACATGGAAACATTTGAAATCTTTCCCCAGAAATCCCAGCTGCTCTTTTAAAGCCCCTCTCTGCAACATTCTATCCCTCTCAAAACAACCCCTTGTAAAAACCACAGTCATTTCCCATGACGTTTTCCTATGTTTGCTTTCTCTCAGAAAGCAAAACTAAGGGTTTCAGTTGCCCCACAGCCCTACTCCGGTGGCCAGCTGTGTCAACAGTTGCGGTGGTGCTGTATCAACAACAGCAGTGAATGTGGAAATTGGTAACAGCGGGGCGGCCATTGTGTGCTTCTAAAGTCAACTGCAGGTGTGATCTGTAGTCTGAATTACGTAGCTCTCTACTGACAGAGTCACAAAGGCCACCCTATTCCCTTACTTAGTACGTTTTGACCAGGGCTCTGGTAGGGAATAGGGTGGCCTTTGAGATGCAGATGGGTTATGTTTACCCGAGGGGGGGCAAATTAATGTTTATGCCGCGATAATGCTTGTGAGAGCATTTGTACAAGGGGCATGTTGTGAGAGAAGCTCTATGCATACAGAGATGGTTGTTCTAAAGCCTCCCGGGTAGTTTTTATGTCATGTGCTTTGTCACTGCCGGTTCTGTACCTGAAGGTGAAATAATCCCTTTTTCCATCTTGGTTAAATTCACATCTACCAGAGCTCTGTTTTCAATTTTGTAATGTTGTTTTCTCTATTCATCTCTCTCTCTCTCTCTCTCTCTCTCTCTCTCTCTCTCTCTCATCTCTCTCTCTCATCTTCATCTCTCAATCTCTCTCTCTCAATCTTCATCTCTCTCTCTCTCTCTCTCTCTCTCTCTCTTCATCTCTCTCTCTCTCTCTCTCTCTCTCTCTCTCTCTCTCTCCTCTCTCTCTCTTTTCTCTCTCTCTCCATCTCTCTCTCTTCATCTCTCTCTCTCTTGCTCTCTTTCTCTCTCGCTCTCTCTCTCTCTCCCTCCCCCTTTACCCCCTCCCTCCCTCTCTCCAGTGATGGCCTGTGGGATGCCTATACCCCCAGTAAACGGTAGTATTGTCGGGCAGGACTTCACTCTTGGTGCCAGGGCCATGTACCAGTGCAACCCCGGTTTCAGATTGGCCAACCCCTGGCCGTGTCAGTCGTCTGTCAGGAGTCTGGGAGGTGGAGCTCCAATGAGGCCACGCCCGTTGCATACGTGAGTAATCCTCATTGGTTGGAGTTGATATAGCTATACTTCGTTTATTGCCGCCGGAACAGCCTGAATTCTTTAGGGCATAGATTCTACAATTGCTCAATTTGCTATCAAGGGACGTAACGTGTGCCAGGAAAACCTTCCATCACCGCCACCAGCCTGTAACGTTTTGACACCAGGCAGGATGGGAGCCATGGACTCATGCTGCTTACGTCAAATCCTAACTCTGCCATCAGCATGAAGCAACAGGAACCGGGATTTTGTCTGTTTTTTCAGTCCTGTTTTTTGCCCACTGGAGCCGCTCTTTCTTGGTTTAAGCTGATAGGACTGGAACCCAGTGTCTGCTGTGGTATCCGTGACCGACTAGTTGTGCGCTCTGAGATGGTGTTCTGCACACCACTGTTGTACTGCGTCGTTATTTTCCTGTTTTGTGGCCCTGTAAACTTGCACAGTTCCATTCTCCTTCGACTGCTCTTATCAACGAGTAGTTTTTTGTCACACCATTCTCTGTAAACCCTAGACACAGTCATGTGTGAAAAGCACAGGAGAGCAGACGTTTCTGAGATACTGGAACCGGCTCACCTGGCACCGATGATACATTTTTTTTTTAACCTTTATTTAACGAGGCAGGTCAGTTAAGAACAAATTCTTATTTTCAATGACGGCCTAAAAGTGGGTTAACTGCCTTGTTCAGGGGCAGAACAACAGATTTTTTTACCTTGTCAGATCAGGGAATTGATCTTGCTTGATCCTTTTCGGTTACTAGTCCAACGCGCTAACCACCTAGGCTACCTGTCGCCCCGTCATACGACGCACAAATTCGCTTAGTTTAACTAATGTTCAATGGAACAGTAACTGAATGCCTTGATGACGGTCTGTCTGCTTTTTATAACAAGATACAGCCATGTGACTCACTGTCTGTAAGAGCCATCCATTTTCGGGAACAGAGTGGTGTACCTAATAAACTGGCCGGTGAGTGTATGTCCTCATTGGTTGGAGTTCAATTGTCATGAATCGTCATTGGTTGGAGATCACTTATCATAAATCCTCATTGGTTGGAGATCACTTATCATGAATACTCATTGTTTGGAGATCACTTATCATGAGGCCTCATTGGTTGGAGATCCCGTATCTTGAATCCTCTTTGGTTGGAGACCACTTATCGTGAGGCCTCATTGGTTGGAGAATCACTTATCGTGAGGCCTCATTGGTTGGAGACCACTTATCGTGAGGCCTCATTGGTTGGAGAATCACTTATCATGAATCCTCTTTGGTTGGAGACCACTTGAGGCCTCATTGGTTGGAGAATCACTTATCGTGAGGCCTCATTGGTTGGAGATTGGTTGGTTGAGAATCCTCTTTGGTTGGAGACCACTTATCATGAATCCTCTTTGGTTGGAGATCACTTATCATGAGGCCTCATTGGTTGGCGACCACTTATCATGAATCCTCTTTGGTTGGAGATCCCGTATCTTGAATCCTCATTGGTTGGAGACCACTTATCGTGAGGCCTCATTGGTTGGAGACTCACTTATCGTGAGGCCTCATTGGTTGGAGACCACTTATCGTGAGTTCTCATTGGTTGGAGATCACATGATTCAGTTCTCATTGGGGCTACATTTCCATCCACATTTGTAATGTTTTCGAATACGTTTTTTATAAAATGGTTTTTATTCAGAATTAGAGTTGTGACAGGGTTCAACGCCAGGAACATTTCAATGTAAGACTGTTGTATGTGTTCATTTGGGGAGAGATAAATCCCCAGCACTTCTTCACCCGCCAAGGGTCACTAAAAGATGACTGTTGAGATCCAAGAATGAGGTATCACTGTCAAGCTTGTGTCATGTTTAGATTTTAAATAACTTAGAAAATGAGGTTCGCTAGTTTTGGCTTTTATTGTGGCAATTTTAAATGTACTTTGACGACCTAATATAATTAAGTACCAACTATTAAAATCCAATCAAATCAAATAAAATGTTATTTGTCATATGCGTTGAATACAACAGGTGTAGTAGACCTTACAGTGAAATGCTGAATACAACAGGTGTAGTAGACCTCACAGTGACATGCTGAATACAACAGATGTAGACCTCACAGTGAAATGCTGAATACAACAGATGTAGACCTCACAGTGAAATGCTGAATACAACAGGTGTAGTAGACCTTACAGTGAAATGCTGAATACAACAGGTGTAGTAGACCTTACAGTGAAATGCTGAATACAACAGATGTAGTAGACCTCACAGTGAAATGCTGAATACAACAGGTGTAGTAGACCTCACAGTGAAATGCTGAATACAACAGGTGTAGTAGACCTTACAGTGAAATGCTGAATACAACAGGTGTAGTAGACCTCACAGTGAAATGCTGAATACAACAGGTGTAGTAGACCTTACAGTGAAATGCTGAATACAACAGGTGTAGTAGACCTTACAGTGAAATGCTGAATACAACAAGTGTAGTAGACCTTACAGTGAAATGCTGAATACAACAAGTGTAGTAGACCTTACAGTGAAATGCTGAATACAACAGGTGTAGTAGACCTCACAGTGAAATGCTGAATACAACAGGTGTAGTAGACCTTACAGTGAAATGCTGAATACAACAGATGTAGTAGACCTCACAGTGAAATGCTGAATACAACAGGTGTAGTAGACCTTACAGTGAAATGCTGAATACAACAAGTGTAGTAGACCTCACAGTGAAATGCTGAATACAACAGGTGTATGACCTAGACCTGTAGTAGACCTCAGTGAAATGCTGAATACAACAGGTGTAGTAGACCTTACAGTGAAATGCTGAATACAACAGGTGTAGTAGACCTTACAGTGAAATGCTGAATACAACAGGACCTTACAGTGTGCTGAATACAACAGACCTTACAGTGAAATGCTTACTTACAAGCCCTTAATCAACGATGCAGTTTTCTGAAAATGTCTAAAAAAATAAGTTAAAAACAATAAGAAATAAATAAGTTAAAAACAAATAATTAACGAGCATCAGTAAATAACGTGTCATACAGATGAATAGACTGAGACACACAGTATTTTGCCTATTGATCAAATAAAAGTCATTTCACATCTTACAATAGTTCAGTTAGTCATTTCTGACCTGTGACCTATGTGTATCTGACCCCTGACCTTTGCAGCGGTGACCTGCCCTGACATAGGCCACTCTGCTGTGGATCACGGGAGATGGAGGCTGATCTACGGGTCTCAGAGCCAGTACGACGCCATGATGATGCTCATCTGTGACCCCGGATATTACTACAAGGGTCAGAGGGTCATCCGTTGCCAGGCCAACAGCACATGGGACTACCCAGAGCCCCGGCTGGCCTGCGAGAGTGAGTCAGAATATACATCTCCCACAATGCATTGTAGAGCAGTACGATCTGCCGTTTTCCTTCCAAGTTGTGCTTTAGATGATGTTGCAGAGTGAGAAAGACACGGTATATGAACCAGATTTACCATGGAAATCATTATCACTCACCGGACTAATGCTTTCTTTACATGTTCTCCTGCACAGAGGAGAGAGAGAATTATTATCATGTTTTTTATTTATTTAACCTTTATTTAACTAGGCAAGTCAGTTAAGAACAAATTCTTATTTACAATGACGGCCTAGGAACAGTGGGTTAAATGCCTTGTTCAGGGGCAGAACCTTATCAGCTCAGGGATTCGATCCCGCAACCTTTCAGTTATTGGCACAATGCTCTAACCACTAGGCTACCTGCTGCCTCTCCCCCTCCCCCAAAAAAGATTGATTAACACAGAGAGGAGAGAGAAAGATTATCCCAGAGGAATGCAGAGAGAGAGAGTGAAGGAGAGAGAGGGGGACCAAGAGAGAGAGAGAGAGAGACAGAGAGAGAGAAGGGGAGAGAGAGAGAAGGGGGAGAGAGAGAGAGAGAGAGAGAGAGAGAGAGAGAGAGAATGATTAGCCTTGATGAATGCAGAAAGGAAACCTTGATCCAACAAAATGGATGACATCAAAACAAGACAATTACCCAAATGAAATAAACCAAGTTGAACATATGAATGTGTTTTGTTGTTCTTTTAAGATTCATTTTTTATTCTGCTTGCCTCCTCTCCTCTCCTCAGTAATCTCCTGTGGGGACCTGGGCACTCCTCCGAATGGTAATAAGATCGGGACTCTGACGGTGTTCGGAGCGACAGCCATCTTCTCCTGTAACACAGGCTATACGCTGGTTGGTTCCCGGGTCAGAGAGTGCATGTCCAATGGCCTCTGGAGTGGATCTCAGGTCCAGTGTTTCGGTAAGAGAACCAGAACTAGCTAGAGACAGTTACAACCACATTTAACCAGTTAAATCTCATTTTGTATTTCAAAAGCTATTTTCATAAAGAACCAGATGATAGCGTTTGGTCAACCATTGTGTTTTATATGTCTATATGACCTATTTATGACAAACAGAATATATCCCTGTATGCATATGTGACTGTATCCTTTGTCTCTCTCTGTTCTGTCCCTCGTCTCTAGCGGGTCACTGCGGTACCCCAGAACCAATAGTGAATGGTCAGATCATAGGAGAGAACTATAACTACAGAGGTAGTGTGGTCTACCAGTGTAACCCGGGATTCAGACTCATCGGGGTGTCTGTACGCATCTGTGAACAGGACCACCGCTGGTCTGGGCGCACCCCTGTCTGTGTCCGTAAGTACCCAGAGATAGTGGCTATGATATGGGTTAAACAGTGCCCAGAGATAGTGGCTATGATATGGGTTAAACAGTACCCAGAGATATGAAATGGGTTAAACAGTACCCAGAGATAGTGGCTATGATATGGGTTAAACAGTACCCAGAGATAGTGGCTATGATATGGTAAACAGAGATAGTGGCTATGATATGGGTTAAACAGTACCCAGAGATAGTGGCTATGATATGGTACCCAGGGTTAAATGATATGGGTTAGTACCCAGAGATAGTGGCTATGATATGGGTTAAACAGTACCCAGAGATAGTGGCTATGATATGGTACCCAGAGATAGGGGCTATGATATGGGTTAAACAGTACCCAGAGATAGTGGCTATGAAATGGGTTAAACAGTACCCAGAGATAGTGGCTATGATATGGTACCTAGAGATAGTGGCTATGATATGGGTTAAACAGTACCCAGAGATAGTGGCTATGATATGGGTTAAACAGTACCCAGAGATAGTGGCTATGATATGGTACCCAGAGATAGTTGCTATGACATGGGTTAAACAGTACCCAGAGATAGTGGCTATGATATGGGTTAAACAGTACCCAGAGATAGTGGCTATGGTATGGTACCCAGAGATAGTGGCTATGATATGGGTTAAACAGTACCCAGAGATCGTGGCTATGATATGGGTTAAACAGTACCCAGAGATAGTGGCTATGATATGGTACCCAGAGATAGTGGCTATGATATTGGTTAAACAGTACCCAGAGATAGGGGCTATGATATGGGTTAAACAGTACCCAGAGATAGTGGCTATGATATGGGGTTAAACAGTGCCAGAGATAGTGGCTATGATATGGGTTAAACAGTACCCAGAGATAGTGGCTATGATATGGGTTAAACAGTACCCAGAGATAGTGGCTATGATATGGGTTAAACAGAGATAGTGGCTATGATATGGGTTAAACAGTACCCAGAGATAGTGGCTATGATATGGGTTAAACAGTACCCAGAGATAGTGGCTATGATATGGGTTAAACAGTACCCAGAGATAGTGGCTATGATATGGGTTAAACAGTACCCAGAGATAGTGGCTATGATATGGTACCCAGAGATAGTGGCTATGATATGGGTTAAACAAAAAAAGTCTACCAGAGATAGTGGCTATGAAATGGGTTGGAACATTCCCAGAAAGATAGGGCTAAATAGGGAATACAGGATATTCTCCATATATTTCTAGAAAACCTGGGCATTCTGGGAAAGTTTGGGTTAAACAACCCTAGTGTCTCCTGATAGGTGTATGGGGACGTATAGAGATAGTGTCTTCCTATAGAATGAATAACATTGGATGTAGACTAGGGTCTTCAAATGTAGTACCCAGAGATATTGGATGTGACTAGGGTCTTCACTATAGAGTAATGAATATCATTGGATGTAGACTAGGGTCTTAAACAAAAAAAGTCTACCAGGCTTTTACAGAAATCCCAGTTGGAACATTCCCAGAAAGAGAAGGGAAAAAGCATAGAATAATGAATATCATTGGATGTAAACTAGGGTCTTCCTATAGAAATGAATATCATTGGATGTGCAGACTAGGGTCTTCCTATAGGTGAATATCATTGGATGTAGACTAGGGTCTTCCTATAGAGTAATGAATATCATTGGATGTAGACTAGGGTCTTCCTATAGAGTAATGAATATCATTGGATGTAGACTAGGGACTTCCTATAGAGTAATGAATATCATTGGATGTAAACTAGGGTCTTCCTATAGAGTAATGAATATCATTGGATGTAGACTAGGGTCTTCCTATAGAGTAATGAATATCATTGGATGTAGACTAGGGTCTTCCTATAGAGTAATGAATATCATTGGATGTAGACTAGGGTCTTCCTATAGAGTAATGAATATCATTGGATGTAGACTAGGGTCTTCCTATAGAGTAATGAATATCATTGGATGTAGACTAGGGTCTTCCTATAGAGTAATGAATATCATTGGATGTAGACTAGGGTCTTCCTATAGAGTAATGAATATCATTGGATGTAGACTAGGGTCTTCCTATAGAGTAATGAATATCATTGGATGTAGACTAGGGTCTTCCTATAGAGTAATGAATATCATTGGATGTAGACTAGGGTCTTCCTATAGAGTAATGAATATCATTGGATGTAGACTAGGGTCTTCCTATAGAGTAATGAATATCATTGGATGTAGACTAGGGTCTTCCTATAGAGTAATGAATATCATTGGATGTAGACTAGGGTCTTCCTATAGAGTAATGAATATCATTGGATGTAGACTAGGGTCTTCCTATAGAGTAATGAATATCATTGGATGCAGACTAGGGTCTTCCTATAGAGTAATGAATATCATTGGATGTAAACTAGGGACCTACTGGCTAAGGTGTAATAATATTTGAGAACATATGACTGATGTGTTTTGGGATAGCGTTGACAGCTTGTATTAACTTTAGACATGTATAGTGATAGATATTCTCTATATTTTCCTTGTCTCCATAGCGATCACATGTGGTCATCCAGGCAACCCTTCCTTTGGCTTTACTCAGGGAACGCAGTTCAACCTGAACGATATTGTGCACTTCGCGTGCAACACCGGCTATGTCCTGCAGGGTGCGGTTAAGTCTCACTGCCAGTCCAACGGACAGTGGAGCAACACCCTACCCAAGTGTAAAAGTAAGTCTGGAAAATGTACGGAGAGGACCGTATGATTTAATTCCCTGCTATGGGAATGAGGTGATCTGTTTATGTTTAGGTAATAGATGTCTGTACTAAAGCTTATTTCCTGGTTTATTAATCTGTGATGCTGACGCTGCATGTCAGATAGCTAGTTTAGTGTAGCTTCGCAGAGTAATGTCATCTTTCCGTGGAACTAAAGAACTTAGAGTACTGTCGCCCGTAAAATGTATTTTGCTCGTATTGGTCAGTGATGTTGACAGAGACTTTGGAGGGTGTGTTGTGCATGTGTCAGGTAGCAAGCTCAGAGCTAGCTTAGTTTAGTTTAGTTTAGCGCGGTGATGTCACCTTTCTGGAGACTTGGAATGTTAACCCGTTAAATGCCTTGATTTTTGTCGGCATATACAGAGCCTTCAGAAAGTATTCATACCCCTTGACTGATACAGGGCCTTCAGAAAGTATTCATACCCCTTGACTGATACAGAGCCTTCAGAATGTATTCTGATACAGAGCCTTGTATTCTGATGATACAGGGCCTTCAGAAAGTATTCATACCCCTTGACTGATACAGGGCCTTCAGAAAGTATTCATACCCCTTGACTGATACAGGGCCTTCAGAAAGTATTCATACCCCTTGACTGATACAGGGCCTTCAGAAAGTATTCATACCCCTTGACTGATACAGGGCCTTCAGAAAGTATTCATACCCCTTGACTGATACAGGGCCTTCAGAAAGTATTCATACCCCTTGACTGAAACAGGGCCTTCAGAAAGTATTCCTCCCCTTGACTGATACAGGGCCTTCAGAAAGTATTCATACCCCTTGACTGATACAGGGCCTTCAGAAAGTATTCACACCCCTTGACTGATACAGGGCCTTCAGAAAGTATTCCTCCCCTTGACTGATACAGGGCCTTCAGAAAGTATTCACACCCCTTGACTGATACAGGGCCTTCAGAAAGTATTCCCCTTGACTTATTCCACATGTTTTTGTTACAACCTGAATTCAAAATGGAATACATAGATTTGTTTTCTCATCTACTCACAATATAATGAAAAAGGAAAACATCTTTTTATTTTTTATGTTTATACATTTGTTGAAAATGAAATATTAAAATATCTCATTTACATACGCATTTACACGCGTCAATACATGTTAGAATCACCTTTGGCAGTGATTATGGCTGTGAGTTTGTCTGTGTCTCTAAGAGCTTTGCCCATTTAGATGGTGCAATAATCATAAAACAATTATTTAGAAAATTCTTCAAGCTCTGTCAAGTTGCTTGTTAATCATTGCTAGACAGACATTTCAAGTCTTGCCATAGATGTTCAAGCCGATTTAAGTCAAAACTGTAACTAGGCCACTCAGGAACATTCAGTGTCTCACCAGTATTATGGCCAGGAATACGACTTTCCCGAATTGGATCCTTTCTTCATACTTCTCAGGGCAATTTAACTTCCCAGTGGCTGCTCCAAGATGCCGCAGGTGGAGAAGAGGTATCCGGAGTGGACTTCTAGTCTGACTCAGGAGGCGGGCACACCATCCACCACTTCCGAGTATATTACTCGCTAAAGTTCAGTCTCTGGATAATAAAGTAGACGAGCTCAGGGCAAAGATCTCCTCCCAGAGATCTACTTCCAGAGACATCAGGGACTGTAACATACTATGTTTCACGGAATCATGTCTCTCTCCGAATATACTGTCCCTGTCCATACAGCCAGCTGGGTTCTCAGTACATCACACAGAAAGGAATAAAGAACTCTCTGGGAAGAAGAAAGGTGGAGGTGTATGTTTCATGATTAACTACTCATGATGTGATCGTGATGATGTACAGAAACTAAAGTCCTTTTGTTCACCCGACCTACAATACTTCACAATCAAATGCTGACCGTATTACCTCACAAGATCATTTTCTTCGCTGATAGTCTTCGCTGTGTATATTCACCCTTAAAGCAGATACCACGTAGGCCCTCAAAAAACTACACTGTACTTTGTGCAAACTGGAAACCACATATCCTGATGCAACATTAATTGTAGCTGGGGATTTTAACAAAGCAAATTTGAGGGAAGTCCAATCAACACATTGACTCTATACTCACGCTCCTCCACCCTCCCTTTGGCAAATCCGATCAAGACTCTATTTTGCTCCTCCCTTCTTATAGGCATAAACTCAAACAGGAAGTAACCATGTTAAGGTCTATTCAATGCTGGTCTGACCAATCGGAATCTATGCTTGAAGATTGTTTTGATCACTCGGACTGGGATATGTTCCGGGGAGCCTCAGAGAATAACATTCAGGAAAACACAAACACAGTGACTGAGTTCATCAGGAAGTGTATAGGGATGTTGTCCCCACTATGACTATTAAAACCTACCCAAACCAGAAACCGTGGAGAGATGGCAACATGCGTGCAAATCTGAAAGCGCGAACCACTGCATTTAACCTCGGCAAGGTGACTGGTAATATGGTTGAATACAAACAGTATAGTTATACTATAGCATAAGGCAATCAAACAGGCAAAACGGAATCACTAGTCGCGTTCTCAGCTAGTTAAGGATCATATCACCTCTACCTTACCCGACACCCAGGACCCACTTCAATTTGCTTACCGCCCCAAAAGATCCACATGCGATGCATTCGCCATCACACTGCACACTGCACACTGCCCTATCCCATCTGGACAAGAGGAATAACTATGTAAGAATGCTGTTCATTGACAACAGCTCAGCCTTCAACACCATAGTACACTTCAAACTCATCATTAAGCCGGAGACCCTGGGTCTGAACCTCACCCTGTGCAATTGGATCCTGGACTTCCTGACGGATCGCCCCCATGTGGTGAAGGTAGGAAACAACACCTCCACTTCGCTGATCCTCAACACAGGGGCCCCACAAGGGTGTGTGCTCAGCCCCAACCTGTACTCAGTGTTCACCCATGACTGTGTGGCCACGTACGCCTCTAACTCAATCATGAAGTTTGCAGACGACAGAACAGTAGTAGGCCTGATTACCAACAAAGACGAGACGGCCTACAGGGAGGAGGTGAGGTCCCTGGGAGAATGGGGCCAGGAAAATAACCTCTCGCTCAACGTCAACAAAACTAAGGAGCTGATCGTGGACTTCAGGAAAGAGCAGAGGGAACACCCCCCTATCCACATCGACGGGACCGTAGTGGAGAAAGCTTCAAGTTCCTCGGCATACACATCAAGGACAATCTGAAATGGTCCACCCACACAGATAGTGTGGTGAAGAAGGCAACAGCGCCTCTTCAACCTCAGGAGGCTGAAGAAATTTGGCCCCACAAGACCCTCAACAACGTTTATAGATACACAATTGAGAGCATCCTGTCGGGCTGTATCACTGCCTGATACTGGAACTGCACCGCCCGCAAACATAGGACTCTCCAGAGGGAAGTGAGGTCTGCCCAATACATCACCTGGGACATACTGCCTGCCCTCCAAGACACCTACAGCACCCGATGTCACAGGAAGGCCACAAAGATCATCAAGGTCATTAACCACCCAAGCCACTGCCTGTTCACCCCACTACCATCCAGAAGGCGAGGTCAGTACAGGTCAGTACAGGTGCACAAAAGGTGGGACCGAGAGACTGGAAAACAGCTTCTATTTCAAGGCCATCAGACTGTTAAAAATAATAATCACTAGCCGGCTTCCACCCGGTCACTCAACCCTGTGCCTTAGAGGCTACCAGTTACCACCTGGTTACTCAACCCTGTGCCTTAGAGGCTACCAGTTACCACCCGGTTACTCAACCCTGCACCTTAGAGGCTGCTGCCCTATATACATAGACATGGAATCACTGGTCACTTTAATAATGGAACACTGGTCACTATAATAATGGAACACTGGTCACTTTAATAATGGAACACTAGTCACTTTAATAATGGAACACTGGTCACTTTAATAATGGAACACTGGTCACTTTAATAATGGAACACTGGTCACTTTAATAATGGAACACTGGGCACTTTAATAATGGAACACTGGTCACTTTAATAATGGAACACTGGTCACTTTAATAATGGAACACTGGTCACTTTAATAATGGAACACTGGGCACTTTAATAATGGAACACTGGTCACTTTAATAATGGAACACTGGTCACTTTAATAATGGAACACTGGTCACTTTAATAATGGAACACTGGTCACTTTAACCATGTTTACTCATTTTATATGTGTTTACTGTATTATATTCTACTGTATTTTAGTGAATGCCACTCCAACATTGCTCATTCTTATATTCTTATATTTCTTAATTCAATTATTTTAGATTTGTCTGTATTGTTGTGAATTGTTAGTGCACTGTTGGAGCTAGAAACACAAATATTTCGCTACACCTGCTATAACATCTGCCAAATATGTGTGCAGTATGTGACCAATACGATTTGATTTGATGTGTCTTGGTAAGCAACTCTAGTGTATTTTTGGCCTTGTGTTTTAGGTTATTGTCCTGTGAAAGGTGAATTTGTCTCTGTGTCTGTTAGAAAGCACACAGAACCAGGTTTCCCTCTAGGATTTTGCCTGTGCTTAGCTCTATTCCATTTATTTTCATCCTAAAAAACTCCTTAGTCCTTGCCGATAACAAGCATACCCATAACATGATGTAGCCACCACCATGCTTGACAATATGGAAGGTGGTACCCGGTGATGTGTGGCATTTGCCACAAACATAATGCTTTGTATTCAGGACATTCAGTACATTTTTCTTTGCCACATTTTTTGCAGTATGACTTTAGTGCCTTGTTTGCAAACAGGATGCATGTTTTGGAATATTTGTATTCTGTACAGGCTTTGTTCTTTTCACTCTGTCATTAGGATAGTATTGTGGAGTAAATACAATGTTGTTGATCCATCCTCAGTTTTCTCCTATCACAGCAAATACACTCTGTAACTGTCACCATTGGCATCATGGTGAGCGGTTTCCTTCCTCTCCAGCAACTGAGTTAGGAAGGACGCCTGTATCTTTGTAGTGACTGGGTGTATTGATACACCATCCAAAGTGTAATTAATCAATTCACCATGTTCAAAGGGATATTCAATGTCTGTGTTTTTTTAAATGCTTCAATACATTTCAGCTTTTCATTTTGAATTAATTCGGATCTGGAGAGACTGTCATTAAACACTCCAGCCAGCTGGTCTGCACATGCTCTCAGGACGCGGTTAGGGATGCTTTATGACTGTTAACACGCCTACATTTCTTACTCACTTTGGCCACAGAGAACGAGAACTCACAGTCCTCGTGAGTGGCAGTGGCCAGTGTTGGTGGTCCCAGACACCTTGACGTGGTTAAATGTGGTAGTTTGGGCACGCCCATGTTCCCAGACACCTTGACGTGGTTAAATGTGGTAGTTTGCGCTTTTAGTTTTGCGTGAATGCTGCGATCTATCCACAGTTTGGTTAAGTTCTAGTCATCACAGTGGGAACAACATCCTCTATACACTTCCTGATTAACCCACTCACCATGGGAACAACATCCTCTATACACTTCCTGATTAACCCACTCACCATGGGAACAACATCCTCTATGCACTCTCTGATAAACCCAGTCACTGAGACAGTGTATACATCAATACTATTCTCAGAGGCAACCCGGAACACTTCCCAGTCCGCTTGATCAATACAATCTTTGAAGCATAGATTCCGATTGGTCAGACCAACATTGAACAGTGATCACCACAAATGGAGGCGTGATCTGATGTGCCGAAGAGAGGGCGGGGAGGGCCGTGTAGCCGGGAGTCGCAATGGTTGAGAGTGCTCGATGCCGTACGCCTGGTCTTCTCTCCGAAGCAGTAGAACTGAGAGGACAAAAGCATGATCGTTTAATTTAGCCTGGTGAAAAAGGGGTTTGCATTTTCCAGACAGGGGATGTGTCTTGACGCCCGTGTCTGTCTCAAAGCCCCCTCAGCTCAGGGTTTTATTCTGACAGGCACAGAAAGGGACAGCTTATGAGGCCATGGCCCTCGTGTGACAGAGCCAATCCCTGAAGGAGTTATGAGGGTGATTTAAAAGAGGAGAGAATAATGATAGAAAATATATTAACTTTTTAGAAGAAAGGAGAAGAGAGTCTCGGCAATGTCCTTCTTCAGTTTGAATGGGGTATGTAGTAATGTATGGCAGTATCTGTGGGAAGTAGGGCTGACGTGAAGGTGTCTCCATGAAGGGGGATGTACTGCAGTATCTGTGGGAAGTAGGGCTGAGGTGAAGGTGTCTCCATGAAGGGGGATGTACTGCAGTATCTGTGGGAAGTAGGGCTGACGTGAAGGTGTCTCCATGAAGGGGATGTACTGCAGTATCTGTGGGAAGTAGGGCTGAGGTGAAGGTGTCTCCATGAAGGGGGATGTACTGCAGTATCTGTGGGAAGTAGGGCTGAGGTGAAGGTGTCTCCATGAAGGGGGATGTACTGCAGTATCTGTGGGAAGTAGGGCTGAGGTGAAGGTGTCTCCATGAAGGGGGATGTACTGCAGTATCTGTGGGAAGTAGGGCTGACGTGAAGGTGTCTCCATGAAGGGGGATGTACTGCAGTATCTGTGGGAAGTAGGGCTGACGTGAAGGTGTCTCCATGAAGGGGGATGTACTGCAGTATCTGTGGGAAGTAGGGCTGACGTGAAGGTGTCTCCATGAAGGGGGATGTACTGCAGTATCTGTGGGAAGTAGGGCTGACGTGAAGGTGTCTCCATGAAGGGGGATGTACTGCAGTATCTGTGGGAAGTAGGGCTGAGGTGAAGGTGTCTCCATGAAGGGGGATGTACTGCAGTATCTGTGGGAAGTAGGGCTGACGTGAAGGTGTCTCCATGAAGGGGGATGTACTGCAGTATCTGTGGGAAGTAGGGCTGAGGTGAAGGTGTCTCCATGAAGGGGGATGTACTGCAGTATCTGTGGGAAGTAGGGCTGAGGTGAAGGTGTCTCCATGAAGGGGATGTACTGCAGTATCTGTGGGAAGTAGGGCTGACGTGAAGGTGTCTCCATGAAGGGGGATGTACTGCAGTATCTGTGGGAAGTAGGGCTGACGTGAAGGTGTCTCCATGAAGGGGATGTACTGCAGTATCTGTGGGAAGTAGGGCTGACGTGAAGGTGTCTCCATGAAGGGGGATGTACTGCAGTATCTGTGGGAAGTAGGGCTGAGGTGAAGGTGTCTCCATGAAGGGGGATGTACTGCAGTATCTGTGGGAAGTAGGGCTGACGTGAAGGTGTCTCCATGAAGGGGGATGTACTGCAGTATCTGTGGGAAGTAGGGCTGAGGTGAAGGTGTCTCCATGAAGGGGGATGTACTGCAGTATCTGTGGGAAGTAGGGCTGAGGTGAAGGTGTCTCCATGAAGGGGGATGTACTGCAGTATCTGTGGGAAGTAGGGCTGACGTGAAGGTGTCTCCATGAAGGGGGATGTACTGCAGTATCTGTGGGAAGTAGGGCTGAGGTGAAGGTGTCTCCATGAAGGGGGATGTACTGCAGTATCTGTGGGAAGTAGGGCTGACGTGAAGGTGTCTCCACGAAGGGGAATGTACTGCAGTATCTGTGGGAAGTAGGGCTGAGGTGAAGGTGTCTCCACGAAGGGGAATGTACTGCAGTATCTGTGGGAAGTAGGGGAGTATCTGTGGGAAGTAGGGGAGTATCTGTGGGAAGTAGGGGAGTATCTGCGGGAAGTAGGGGAGTATCTGTGGGAAGTAGGACTGAGACAATACTCGTTAGAATGTTGGCAAGAAAACAAAACATGAAGCAGATTTAACTTCTTTAGGAAAACAACACTACTCGTTAGCCAGACGGTATCAGAATGAACAGTCTATGGCTTTGGTGGCTGGAATCTTTAACAATTATTCGGGCCTTCCTCTGACACCTCCTGACATCACCTGATACCCGGCTAACGGTACTGGAGCAACGGTTGTTGGACCAACAGGCAGCTATAAGACTGCTAAATAGTCATTTAACGGTACCCACACTATCTGCACTGACAATCAAGACTCCACACACACTCACTAGACTATATATACACACTATATACACACTCACTAGACTATACAGTGGGGAAAACAAGTATTTGATACACTGCAGATTTTGCAGGTTTTCCTACTTACAAAGCATGTAGAGGTCTGTAATTTATATCATAGGTACACTTCAACTGTGAGAGACGGAATCTAAAACAAAAATCCAGAAAATCACATTGTATGATTTCAAGTAATTAATTTGCATTTTATTGCATGACATACAGTAAGTATTTGATACATCAGAAAAGCAGAACTTAATATTTGTGAGAAATATTACGTGGATATATTAAAGCAACATCTCAAGACATCAGTCAGGAAGTTAAAGCTTGGTCGCAAATGGGTCTTCCAAACGGACAATGATCCCAAGCATACTTCCAAAGTTGTGGCAAAATGGCTTAAGGACAACAAAGTGAAGTTATTGGAGTGGCATAGCCCATCACATAGCCCTGACCTCAATCCTATAGAAAATGTGTGGGCAAAACTGAAAAAGCGTGTGCGAGCAAGGAGGCCTACAAACCTGACTCAGTTACACCAGCTCTGTCAGGAGGAATGGGCCAAAATTCACCCAACTTCTTGTGGGAAGCTTGTGGAAGGCTACCCGAATACGTTTGCCCCAATTTAAACAATTTAAAGGCAATGCTACCAAATACCAATTGAGTGTATGTAAACTTCTGACCCACTGGGAATGTGACGAAAGAATTAAAAGCTGAAATAAATCATTCGCTCTACTATTATTCTGACATTTCACATTCTTAAAATAAAGTGGTGATCCTAACTGACCTAAGACAGGGAATTTTTACTGGGATTAAAATTCAGGAATTGTGATAATCAATGTTTAGGGATAGGCTACCCGCTATAGCGTCCTGTTGGCAATCCCAAGGCTCCCAGCATGAATGGTTGTTTTATTAGATAAAATCCTTCTTCATATCCCAAAAAGTCTGTTTAGTTGGCGCCATCGATTTCAGTAATCGTTCAACATGCAGAGAAAGGAATCCAAAAAGCTCCCGCTAAATGTCAACAAGTCAAATGACGTTTGTACTTTATCCTCAGGTACTCTAAAATGTAAATTAACTATAATATTTCATACGGAAAGTAGTATGATCAATAGGAAAGCAAAATTGGAAGGACGAGCCCTCCTCATCGCGCGCCGAAACACTGATATTGTACCAGTGGTCTCTTCACAAAAATTATTGCTCATTTTTGAAGATACTAGACTATATATATACACTCACTAGACTATATATACACACTATATACACACTCACTAGACTATATACACAGTATATACACACTATATACACACTATATACACACTCACTAGACTATATATACACACAATATACACACTCACTAGACTATATATACACACTATATACACACTCACTAGACTATATATACACACAATATACACACTCACTAGACTATATATACACACTATATACACACTCACTAGACTATATATACACACTATATACACACTCACTAGACTATATACACAGTATATACACACTCACTAGACTATATATACACTATATACACACTATATACACACTCACTAGACTATATACACAGTATATACACACTCACTAGACTATATATACACTATATACACACTATATACACACTCACTAGACTATATACACACTATATAGACACTATATACACACTCACTAGACTATATACACAGTATATACACACTATATACACACAATATACACACTCACTAGACTATATATACACACTATATACACACTCACTAGACTATATACACAGTATATACACACTCACTAGACTATATATACACTATATACACACTCACTAGACTATATACACACTATATACACACTCAATAGACTATATAAACACTATATACACACTCACTAGACTATATACACAGTATATACACACTATATACACACTCACTAGACTATATACACACTATATACACACTCACTAGACTATATACACACACTATATACACACTCACTAGACTATATACACACACCATATACACACTCACTAGACTATATACACACTATATACACACTCACTAGACTATATACACACTATATACACACTCACTAGACTATATACACACAATTTACACACTCACTAGACTATATATACACACTATATACACACTCACTAGACTATATATACACACAATTTACACACTCATTCACACAAACTACTTTTACCTTCCCACACATTCACATACATTACATTACTTATTATTTATTATTTACATTATTTACCTCAAATACCTTATTATTATCTATCCAGATGCCTAGTCACTTTACACTGCCTTTGTGTACATATCTACCTCAAATACCTTATTATTATCTATCCTGATGCCTAGTCACTTTACACTGCCTTCGTGTACATATCTACCTCAAATACCTTATTATCTATCCAGATGCCTAGTCACTTTACACTGCCTTTGTGTACATATCTACCTCAAATACCTTATTATCTATCCTGATGCCTAGTCACTTTACACTGCCTTCGTGTACATATCTACCTCAAATACCTTATTATTATCTATCCTGATGCCTAGTCACTTTACACTGCCTTCGTGTACATATCTACCTCAAATACCTCATACCTCCGTACATTGATCTGGTACTGGTACTCCTGTATATAGCTCCACATTGATCTGGTACTGGTACTCCCTGTATATAGCTCCACATTGATCTGGTACTGGTACTCCCTGTATATAGCTCCACATTGATTTGGTACTTACTGTATATAGCTCCACATTGATCTGGTACTCCCTGTATATAGCTCCACATTGATCTGGTACTCCCTGTATATAGCTCCACATTGATCTGGTACTGGTACTCCCTGTATATAGCTCCACATTGATCTGGTACTGGTACTCCTGTATATAGCTCCACATTGATCTGGTACTCCCTGTATATAGCTCTACATTGATCTGGTACTGGTACTCCCTGTATATAGCTCCACATTGATCTGGTACTGGTACTCCTGTATATAGCTCCACATTGATCTGGTACTCCCTGTATATAGCTCCACATTGATCTGGTACTGGTACTCCCTGTATATAGCTCCACATTGATTTGGTACTTACTGTATATAGCTCCACATTGATCTGGTACTCCCTGTATATAGCTCCACATTGATCTGGTACTGGTACTCCCTGTATATAGCTCCACATTGATCTGGTACTGGTACTCCCTGTATATAGCTCCACATTGATTTGGTACTTACTGTATATAGCTCCACATTGATCTGGTACTCCCTGTATATAGCTCTACATTGATCTGGTACTGGTACTCCCTGTATATAGCTCCACATTGATCTGGTACTGGTACTCCTGTATATAGCTCCACATTCATCTGGTACTCCCTGTATATAGCTCCACATTGATCTGGTACTGGTACTCCTGTATATAGCTCCACATTGATCTGGTACTGGTACTCCTGTATATAGCTCCACATTGATCTGGTACTGATACTTCCTGTATATAGCTCCACATTGATCTGGTACTTCCTGTATATAGCTCCACATTCATCTGGTACTCCCTGTATATTGCTCCACATTGATCTGGTACTGGTACTTCCTGTATATAGCTCCACATTGATCTGGTACTCCCTGTATATATCTCCACATTGATCTGGTACTCCCTGTATATAGCTCCACATTGATCTGGTACTTCCTCTATATAGCTCCAAATTGATCTGGTACTCCCTGTATATAGCTCCACATTGATCTGGTACTCCCTATATATAGCTCCACATTGATCTGGTACTTCCTGTATATTGCTCCACATTGATCTGGTACTCCCTGTATATAGCTCCACATTGATCTGTTACTGGTACTCCCTCTATATAGCTCCACATTGATCTGGTACTGGAACTCCCTGTATATAGCTCCACAATTATCTGGTATTCCCTGTATATAGCTCCACATTGATCTGGTACTTCCTGTATATAGCTCCACATTGATCTGGTACTCCCTGTATATAGCTCCACATTGATCTGGAACTCCCTGTATATAGCTCCACATTGATCTGGTAGTTACTGTATAAAGCTCCACATTGATCTGGTACTCCCTGTATATAGCTCCACATTGATCTGGTACTCCTGTATATAGCTCCACATTGATCTGGTAGTTACTGTATATAGCTCCACATTGATCTGGTACTCCCTGTATATAGCTCCACATTGATCTGGTACTCCCTGTATATAGCTCCACATTGATCTGGTACTCCCTGTATATAGCTCCACATTGATCTGGTACTGGTACGTCCTGTATATAGCTCCACATTGATCTGGTACTCCCTGTATATAGCTCCACATTGATCTGGTACTTCCTGTATATAGCTCCACATTGATCTGGTACTGGTACTCCCTGTATATAGCTCCACATTGATCTGGTACTCCCTGTATATAGCTCCACATTGATCTGGTACTTCCTGTATATAGCTCCACATTGATCTGGTACTGGTACTCCCTGTATATAGCTCCACATTGCTCTGGTACTCCCTGTATATAGCTCCACATTGATCTGGTACTTCCTGTATATAGCTCCACATTGATCTGGTACTTCCTGTATATAGCTCCACATTGATCTGGTACTCCCTGTATATAGCTCCACATTGATCTGGTAGTTACTGTATATAGCTCCACATTGATCTGGTACTCCCTGTATATAGCTCCACATTGATCTGGTACTCCCTGTATATAGCTCCACATTGATCTGGTAGTTACTGTATATAGCTCCACATTGATCTGGTACTCCCTGTATATAGCTCCACATTGATCTGGTACTCCCTGTATATAGCTCCACATTGATCTGGTACTCCTGTATATAGCTCCACATTGATCTGGTACTGGTACGTCCTGTATATAGCTCCACATTGATCTGGTACTCCTGTATATAGCTCCACATTGATCTGGTACTGGTACTCCTGTATATAGCTCCACATTGATCTGGTACTGGTACTCCCTGTATATAGCTCCACATTGATCTGGTACTCCCTGTATATAGCTCCACATTGATCTGGTACTTCCTGTATATAGCTCCACATTGATCTGGTACTTCCTGTATATAGCTCCACATTGATCTGGTACTTCCTGTATATAGCTCCACATTGATCTGGTACTCCCTGTATATAGCTCCACATTGATCTGGTACTCCCTGTATATAGCTCCACATTGATCTGGTACTGGTACTCCCTGTATATAGCTCCACATTGATCTGGTACTTACTGTATATAGCTCCACATTGATCTGGTACTGGTACTCCCTGTATATAGCTCCACATTGATCTGTTTCTTCCTCTTGTTTTACTATTTATTTTTAAACTGCATTGTTGTGAAGGGTTCCAAGCATTTCACAGTGAAGTCTACACCTGTTATTGTCGGTGACAAATTGATTGGTTTTGATTTTTAGCAGCTTTGGGATATTTTTGTCGTCAGATTGATCACCTTAATTACAGTTTTCCCCTCGCTTCCCTTCCTGTCTCTGTTTTATATTCACTCTCAGTAGAAATCTAAGTGGCCTGATGACATCTGCCTCATCCCTCATTCTCCCTGTTGTCTCTTTCCTTCTCTCCTTTCCTTCTCCCTTCTCTCCTATTCCTCTCTCCTATCCCTCTCACCTATCCTTCTCTCCTATCCTACTCTCCTTTCCTTTCCTTCTCTCCTTTCCTTCTCCCCCTCTCCTTCTCTCCGATTCCTCTCCTATCCCTCTCACAAATCCTTCTCTCCTATCCTTCTCTCCTTTCCTTCTCCCCACTCTCCGTCTCTCCTATTCCTCTCTCCTATCCCTCTCACCTATCCTTCTCTCCTATCCTTCTCTCCTATCCTTCTCTCCTTTCCTTTCCTTCTCTCCTTTCCTTATCTCCTATCCTTCTCTCCTTTCCTTCTTTCCTTTCCTTCTCTCCCATTCCTCTCTCCTATCCCTCTCACCTATCCTTCTCTCCTATCCATCTCTCCTTTCCTTTACTTCTCTCCTTTGCTTCTCTCCTATCCTTCTCTCCTATCCCTCTCACCTATCCTTCTGTCCTTTCCTTCTCTCCTATCCTTCTCTCCTTTCCTTCTTTCCTTTCCTTCTCTCCTATCCTTCTCTCCAACCTCCTTCTCTGTCCTTCATCTTGGCTCGTGTGTGTTTGCGTGGCTGTGTTGTGCGTATGTATATATATGTGTGTGTACCAGTGGCGGTCGGTGCGAGGATGATGAGGATGGATGATGATATTGTATTTTAATGACCTTTTTTCAATTACAGCATATTGGATGACTGACATTCATATTCCATTCACCCTGTCCAATGTAACATCGATAGGTTCAGGCTACTACATCATACTCTAGTTGTCCCTGTACCCATCATGAGGTTGTTACAACCAAGACTATGAATGAAATTGTGCAACGTAGGTGCACACAGGTTGAGAGAAAGTTTGGAGTTGACAGTGACACATTCAATACCGCAATACCGCCTTGCCCACTCTTGCCTGTATCTAGCTGACAGTGGGTGTAATCATAAGTCCAAGAGTTGCAAACGAGAGTTTCTATTTGACAATTTCAGTTGTTGTTGTTTATCCCTGTTTTGTTCTGTTTGCTTCTGTTTAAGAAACGTTTTTCAACAGATTCGGCAGAATGAATACACCCCTGATCACTCGTAAACACATTTCACAGTTTCAAAGCAGCCACGTTGTATTCCTACTGGAATCTACGTTCTGTACTTTCCTCCTTTCACCTGTGAACTTCAATGCACATCAGCTGTATATGACCAAGCGAAAAAATATTTTCCAAGCCACACCGCTACACAGCCTATATCGTTGTCATCATATTAGCTAAAGTAACGTCCTAGTCAACATACAGTTGAGGTCGGAAGTTTACATACACTTAGGTTGGAGTCATTAACTAAACTAATTTTTCAACCACTCCACAAAATGGACAATGACCCCAAGCATACTTCCAAAGTTGTGGCAAAATGGCTTAATGACAACAAAGTCAAGCAATTGGAGTGGCCATCACAAAGCCCTGACCTCAATCCTATAGAAATTGTGTGGGCAGAACTGAAAAAAAAAAACTGAAAAAGTGTGTGCGAGCAAGGAGGCCTACACACCTAACTCAGTTACACCAGCTCTGTCAGGAGGAATGGGCCAAAATTCACCCAACTTATTGTGGGAAGGTTGTTAAAGGCTACCCGAAACGTTTGACCCAGGTTAAACAATTTAAAGGCAATGCTACCAAAGACTAATTGAGTGTATGTAAACTTCTGACCCACTGGGAATGTGATGAAAGAAATAAAAGCTGAAATAAATCAATCTCTCTACTATTATTCTGACATTTCACATTCTTAAAATAGGGTGGTAATCCTTACTGAACTAAAACAGGGAATTGTTACGAGGATTACATTTCAGGAATTGTGAAAAACTGAGTTAAAATATTTTTGGCTAAGGTGTATGTTAACTTCAACTGTAGCTAATAGAACCAGCAATAAACCTGCTACAATCATGCAGTGTACAGTCAGTAAGCAGTTTCACACTTACTCTGGCAGTAATAAATGACTCAAATCAAACACTTCCAGGTTAGGGTTAGGGTTAGGGTTAGGGTTAGGGTTAGGGTTAGGGTTAGGGGTTAGGGGTTAGGGTTAGGGTTAGGGTTGTTTGATCAGGGCTAAAGTATGAAGGGCTAAAGTAGCCTAAAATATGAAATCTCTCTTTTTCTTGCTTCTTCTTAGTTTTGGAAGAAATTAATTCGTTCAAAATTGTTCAACTATTGTTTTTCTCTCTCTCTTTGAGTCAACTACTCACAACATTTTATATACTGCAGTGTTTGCTGTAGATTGTGCTTTCATTACTCATTCTCTGATCCTTTGATTGGGTGGACAACATGTCAGTTCATGTCTCTCTCTCTCAATTCAATTAAATTCAATTCAATTCAATTCAAGGGCTTTATTGGCATGGGAAACATGTGTTAACATTGCCAAAGCAAGTGAGGTAGACAACATACAAAGTGAATATATAAAGTGAAAAACAACAAAAATTAACAGTAAACATTACACATACAGAGGTTTCAAAACAGTAAAGACATTACAAGTGTCATATTATATATATATATATATATATACAGTGTTTTAACAATGTACAAATGGTTAAAGGACACAAGATAAAATAAATAAGCATAAATATGGGTTGTATTTACAATTGTGTTTGTTCTTCACTGGTTGCCCTTTTCTCGTGGCAACAGGTCACAAATCTTGCTGCTGTGATGGCACACTGTGGAATTTCACCCAGTAGATATTGGATTTGTTTTCGAATTCTTTGTGGATCTGTGTAATCTGAGGGAAATATGTCTCTCTAATATGGTCATACATTGGGCAGGAGGTTAGGAAGTGCAGCTCAGTTTCCACCTCATTTTGTGGGCAGTGAGCACATAGCCTGACTTCTCTTGAGAGCCATGTCTGCCTACGGCGGCCTTTCTCAATAGCAAGGCTATGCTCACTGAGTCTGTACATAGTCAAAGCTTTCCTTAATTTTGGGTCAGTCACAGTGGTCAGGTATTCTGCCGCTGTGTACTCTCTGTGTAGGGCCAAATAGCATTCTAGTTTGCTCTGTTTTTTTGTTAATTCTTTCCAATGTGTTAAGTAATTATCTTTTTGTTTTCTCATGATTTGGTTGGGTCTAATTGTGCTGTTGTCCTGGGGCTCTGTAGGGTGTGTTTGTGTTTGTGAACAGAGCCCCAGGACCAGCTTGCTTAGGGACTCTTCTCCAGGTTCATCTCTCTGTAGGTGATGGCTTTGTTATGGAAGGTTTGGGAATCGCTTCCTTTTAGGTGGTTGTAGAATTTAACAGCTCTTTTCTGGATTTTGATAATTAGTGGGTATCGGCCTAATTCTGCTCTGCATGCATTATTTGGTGTTCTACGTTGTACACGGGGGATATTTTTGCAGAATTCTGCGTGCACAGTCTCAATTTGGTGTTTGTCCCATTTTGTGAAGTCTTGGTTGGTGAGCGGACCCCAGACCTCACAACCATAGAGGGCAATGGGCTCTATGACTGATTCAAGCATTTTTAGCCAAATCCTAATTGGTATGTTGAAATTTATGTTTCTTTTGATGGCATAGAATGCCCTTCTTGCCTTGTCTCTCAGATCGTTCACAGCTTTGTGGAAGTTACCTGTGGCACTGATGTTTAGGCCAAGGTATGTATAGTTTTTTGTGTGCTCTAAGGCAACAGTGTCTAGATGGAATTTGTATTTGTGGTCCTGGTGACTGGACCTTTTTTGGAACACCATTATTTTGGTCTTACTGTGATTTACTGTTAGGGCCCAGGTCTGACAGAATCTGTGCATAAGATCTAGGTGCTGCTGTAGGCCCTCCTTGGTTGGTGACAGAAGCACCAGATCATCAGCAAACAGCAGACATTTGACTTCGGATTCTAGCAGGGGAGGCCGGGTGCTGCAGACCTTTCTAGTGCCCGCGCCAATTCGTTGATATATATGTTGAAGAGGGTGGGGCTTAAGCTGCATCCCTGTCTAACCCCACGACCCTGTGTGAAGAAATGTGTGTGTTTTTTGCCAATTTTAACCGCACACTTGTTGTTTGTGTACATGGATTTTATAATGTTGTATGTTTTACCCCCAACACCACTTTCCATCAGTTTGTATAGCAGACCCTCATTGGGGGTCTTGGGGTCAAATTTGTCTCCACTTTTGTGGATTGGGGTGATCAGTCCTTGGTTCCAAATATTGGGGAAGATGCCAGAGCTAAGTATGATGTTAAAGAGTTTTAGTATAGCCAATTGGAATTTGTTGTCTGTATATTTGATCATTTCATTGTGGATACCATCAACACCACAGGCCTTTTTGGGTTGGAGGGTTTTTATTTTGTCCTGTAACTCATTCAATGTAATTGGAGAATCCAGTGGGTTCTGGTAGTCTTTAATAGTTGATTCTAAGATCTGTATTTGATCATGTATATGTTTTTGCTCTTTATTCTTTGTTATATAGCCAAAAAGATTGGAGAAGTGGTTTATCCACACATCTCCATTTTGGATAGATAATTCTTTGTGTTGTTGTTTGTTTAGTGTTTTCCAATTTTCCCAGAAGTGGTTAGAATCTATGGATCCTTCAATTGCATTGAGCTTATTTCTGAC